>NC_080164.1:26551746-26730403 GCF_950295315.1 Erinaceus europaeus | reverse complement strand
AGCTCACACACTGCTCTCTCAGCCTCAGACACGCACCAGCAGAGATGGGCCCCATGGGTCAGTCAACTCTCACCAGGGCTGGCCACACCTGTCATTGTTCCAGGATCTCAGGTTGGTCACTCTCCAGACACCTGGCCTGCAGGTGGCCCCTGGAGTCACACTGAGTCATCTTGGGGTGGCAGATGTGGCAGGGGTCATGGGAAAGGGAAGCCAGTACCATTGGGCCACTTGCTGTCATGTTGCTGCAGTTTGCATAGAAGCACTGCTGCCTTGAGTGTGAGTGTGTGTGTGTGTGTGTGTATGTGTGTGTGAGAGAGAGAGAGAGAGAGAGAGAGAGAGAGAGCTCCCACTTTACCCCACTTACGAGACTTGTTTGAGCCAAGGTCCAAGCTGACTTGCTAAGCTCTTGAGGGCCAGACTCTCCCCTCCTGTGTCCAGTCGTCCTTGCAGCTTCTCAGGCCCAGGGGAGCCTGCTTTGACTCAGATCCTCTGGATGGAGCAGCTGCTGGGTGCCTGCTTCCCAGGGCTGCGCCTTGTAGGATTAATCCAGATAAAGGAAGCACTGTTTGGGGAAGACCCGCTCTTCTGCTGTGGGCTCTGTCTTCTGTGAGGCGGGAGGACTTCTGTCTTTCAGTGGTGCTGCAAAAGCCGTTTCAAATACAGTGTGACCTCTTATAGGTGTGTCCCAGAAGAGTGGTGACTTGTCCCTGGCATTTTCAGTCTCTGGCCAGGGCTGCAGAAGGAAAGGAAATTCCAACTGCCACTGCACAGGGGGGAGCCTGTTTATGAATGATGTGCTGAGCTGCACCTGGTCTTTCTGTCACCTGAGGTGGGTGAGACAGGCTGCAACAGTGAAAAGTACCTTGATTTCAGTCTTGCCTTTCCATGCTTCTGGAAGTCCAAGGCTTGCACTTCTAACATTCTGATTTGGTAGTGGTGGGAGGAGGGAGCAGGGGGGATTCAAGCTCTGAGCCTGCTTTGGAGAACTTTGCAAAAGAGGTTTGGCAGAGGTTTGCTAAAGGACAGGCCTGGGGACCCTGGGATGCAGGTTGTGGTCACAGTTCAGAGGTGACCACAAACTAAAAATAAATAAATAACTGGCAGTTTCAGCCAGAAAGTCTTTTTTTTAAATTTATTTATAAATTAAAAACCATAGGATAAGAGGGATAAAATTCCACACATTTCCCATCCCCTTCACTGGAAGCTTCCCTATTCTTTATCCCTCTGGGAGTATGGACCCAGGAACCTTATGGGGTGCAGAAAGTGGAAGGTGTGGCTTTCGTAATTGCTTCTCCTCTGAACATGGGCATTGACAGATTGATCCATACTCCCAGCCTGTTTCTGTCTTTCGCTAATGGGGCAGGGATCCAGAGAGATGGGGTTCCAGGGTATATTGGTGAGGTACTCTGCCCAAGGAAGTCAGGTTGGTGTCATGGTAGCATCTGTAACTTGGTGTCTGAGAAAGCATTAAGATATAAAGAAGAACAAAGTGAACAAAGTCTTTTCTTTTTTATTTTTATTTATTTATTTATTTATTTATTTTTTTGTCTCCAGGGTTATCGCTGGGGCTCAGTATCTGCCCTACAAATCCACTGCTCATGAATACCATTCCCCCCCCCATTTTGTTGCACTTGTTGTTATTGCTGCTGTTGTTATATAGGACAGAGAGAAATCAAGAGAGGAGGGGACGACAGAGAGAAGGAGAGAAAGATAGACTCCCACAGACCTGCTTCACCTCTTATGAAGTGACCCCCCCTGCAGATGGGGAGCTAGGGGCTCGAACCGGGATCCTTACATAGGTCCTGGTTTTTTGCGCCATGTGCATTTAACCAGTTGCAATACCACCTGGCACCCTTTTAAAAATTTTAAAAATATGTTTATTATTTTTATTTATTTGTTTATTATATAGAGACAGAAGTTGAGATGGAAGAGAAGATAGAAAAGGAGAGAGAGAGAGAGAGAGAGAGAGAGAGAAACACCAGCAGCTCTCCTTTACTCTGCAGGTGGGAACCAGGGGCTTGAGCCTGGCTTTTTGTGCTTGGTAACGTGTATTCAACCAGGTGTGCCACCACCCAGACCTGGCCAGAAAATCTTTCAAGGAAGGATTTCATCTAGGAGCTTTGTGGGGAAATGTGACATGGGAGAATGTGATGGCATGCCATGGCCAACACACTCAGAATGACCACTTGTTGGGCACTGGGGGGGGTGTCTGAGTCGGAAATGCCCCCCCCAGACTTTCAGCCTGTAGAGCCCTTGACCCCTGTGAGGATTCTGAGGGACTCCCCCTTCTGTTCCCTGGATGCATGTCTGGAGCTTGCAGGGACTGCTGGGCTGCTTTTAGCCCTTATGGGGTGTGACACAGGTCGTGTTCAGTGTTTTCTGGGCAAGCTTCGGCAGACTCTTCTGCACCTGTGTGGGCTGGAGGGTCCTTGCCTAAATCCTGGGGTCTTATTCAGTATTTGATGGAGGTGGTGGCCAGGGTCCAGCCCAAGGAGGAATCATCTGATTCTTGGTTGGGGCGCCACAGGGCTGCATGCTATACGTGCCTGGGGAGGGTTTGCCCTGACGCTGTGCTGATGCAGAGAAAGGTAGCCAGAGGCACAATGTCCTTGAGGATATGACATCCCTCCAGGAAGGGGAAGCAGGGCTTGCTCATGTCTGGTCTGCCCCCAACCCCACCCACCTCCCACACCTGTATTTGGCATAAATGTCGCCACCAGGTGGTTTTTCTTTTTCTTTTTAATTTTTATTTATAAAAAGGAAACACTGACAAAACCATAGGATGAGAGGGGTACAACTCCACACAGTTCCTACTACCAGAACTCCATACTCCATCCCCTCCCTTAACAGCTTTCCTATTCTTTATCCCTCTGGGAATATGGACCCAGGGACATTATGGGATGCAGAAGGTGGAAGGTCTGGCTTCTGTAATTGCTCCCTGCTGAACATGGGAGTTGACAGGTCGATCCATACTCCCAGCCTGTCTCTCTCTATCCCTAGTGGGATGGGGGTCTGGGGAAGTGGGCTCCAGGACACATTAGTGGAGTCATCTGCCCAGGGAAGTCTGATTGGCATCATGGTAGCATCTGGAACCTGGTGGCTGAAAGAAGAGTAAACATATAAAGCCAAACAAATTGTTGACTAATCATGAACCTAAAGGCCAAAATAGTGCAGATGAAGATTTGGGGTCTTGGTTTTGAAGATAGCTAGTAGGCCTATTTTAGATATATTCCAAAGGGCCCATGACTATACTAGTTTTTTCCCTGATCCTGACATCTGATATGCACTTTCCTGCATGCCACCAGATGTTTTCCTGTCCTCTCTTCACTTAAGAGATCAGCTCAAAAACAGTTAGCAGACACCCCAGGCATTCCATCCTGGGAATCAAAGGGATGTCCCAGAAGCCTTCTCCTCAGCTGTAGTTCAGAGACTTTGATGCTGTTGGCCAGAGTTGAGTTTCCAGGTGGTCCTTCTCTCAGGACACACTCTGTCCCCACCATGTGGTCTGGCCTTTGGGCATCTTTCTGAAGAACTAACAGTGGCACAGAGGACCACTTTGGTCACTGACCTTTGTTGGACAGTACCAGCTGGCCTGGTGTCTCTGGTGACAGTGTGACTCAGGCTTCACGGTGTCATGGAGGAGAGGATGCCCTGTCCTGAGGCATCTGTCAGCACTGGGGCACCGCTTCCCATGGTCTAGGGGTGCCTGGTCTCTTCTCAATTCCTCCTTCTGCTGGACTTGAACCCACACTCCTGTAGACACCTTTGACTGGGGACCACCTGGGTCAGGGAGCTGGAGTCCCCTTAATGCCTTGGAGCCCCCACCTTGGCTCCAGGCTCTCCCCATGGACCTCCAAGGGGGCAGAGGGGCTGGGGGAGGTCCCAGGAGCTGGAGAGAGGATTGGGGGTGGTGGGAGTTCAGAGCCTATGGGGGAGTAGGGGGAGGCTTCAGAGAAAGGGCTGCAGGCAGGGAGGTGTCTGTGTGTTACAGCATTACTGTCATGGTGGAAGGTTCTGGACTGCCTGTGCACTGAAGCTAGGCATTCTCATTCAGCGTGGGATACACCAGGAGGGCTTGCTCCCTGGGTCTGGCTGACTGACCCCTTTCCATCTGGCCTGTGGACTTGGCTCTTCTGTCTTCTTCCACCTCAGAGCTGGAACAAGAGTCCTGCTTTCTCTGGGGTGTCCCTTGCCCCTCCCCCACCCAGAAAAGGAATAAATCTCTTCTGAAAATGGAGGAAGGAGACACAGAGTTCCAGATAGTGGCACTTAGAGGTCCATTCCCCTGTGGCCAGGAGGTGGCATAGTGCTAGAGCATTGGGTGTTCAAGCGTGAGGTCCTGAGTTCAAACCTGGGCATTGCATGTGCTAGAATGATGTTCTGGTTCTATCTTTTGTGTTAATTTTTTTTTTTTCAACCAGAGCACTGTTCAGCTCTGGCTTATGGTGGTGTGGGGGGATTTTGAACCTGGGATTTTAGAGCCTCAGGCATGAGAGTCTGTTTGCATAACCATTAAGCTATCTACCCTCTGCCCCGTGTTAATATTTTTAAAGGGTTTTTAGTAAGAATATCTCTTTATTTTATTTCTTTATTGTATTGGATAGAGACATAGAGAAATTGAGAGGGGAGGGGAGCTAGAGATAGAGAGACACCTGTATTCCTGCTTTATTACTGATGGAATTTCCTCCCTATAGGTGGGGCATAGGGCTTGAATCTGAGTCCTTGTGGCCTGTAGTATGTACACTCAACCAGGTGCCTGGCCTTTATAAATCTTTTTTTTTCAAGAAGGGCTCCCTCTGTCACAAGACTCTGCCCCCTCCCTTACAAGGAGCTGACCTGGCCTCCCAGCTGGCCTGCCCTCCACTTCACCCCTGTTTTTCACCTCTCCCCAAGACCACTAGTGTCTCTCTGCCACACCTATGTACACACACAAACACAAGAAACATACACAGACTTCCTTCCCATGAAAACTGAGCTCTTCAGAGATGACATGTCCCTTTGCCAGCCTCGGGGGACAGTATTTAAGTAGTTTGGTCAGTCTTGAGCTCAGAAACCTCAGGTGTTGGAATGCCATGCAATGAGTGGTCTGCTCCCACCTGGCCTGGACTTCCCCCTCAATCAGTTAAAGATAGCTCAGCGCATCAGAGGACAGAACTTGCATGCCTGGGGACCCAGATTCAATCCCTGGCACCACCCTATGGTTGCTCTGCTCTCTCTTTTTCATTTTTTACAATGCATTTATTTATTACATAAGAAAGGGGAGAGAGTGGTCTGGGAGGTGGCTCAGTGAAAAAACTTTGGACTCTCAAGCAGGAGGTCTTGAGTTCGATCCCCGGCAGCATATGTGCCAGAGTGATGTCTGGTTCTTTCTCTCTCCTCCTATCTTTATCATTAATAAATAATTTTAAAAGAAAGAAAGAGACAGAGAGAGAGAGGAAGAAAGAAAGAAGAAAGAAAGAAAGAAAGAGAGAAAGAAAAAGAAAGGGGGGGGAGAGAGAGAGAGAGATAGAGACTAGCACCAGAGCACCTCTCAGTTCGGGCATAGGTAGTGCTGGGGATTGAGCCTTGGGTCTCAGGCACACAGGTCAGTGCTCTAAGCCCGGGATCCCCACCTGCAGTGGGGAAGTTTCACAAGCAGTGGGGCACTGCTAACCGGTGTCTCCCTACCTCTCTCTCTATCACCCCTTTCCTTTCCTTTTCAATTTCTGTCTCTATCATAAATAAATAACATATTTTAAAGAATTATTAAATCAACCTTTTAAAATAGGTCTTTTAAAACAGGTTTAAAATTCTGAGCTTTTGGGGAACCCTGAGCCTGGCGCATAAATCTAGCCCCAGCCCTTGAGGCCAGCTCCCCTGACAGACCCTGAGGACCACATAAATATTTGTGAAAAGAGAGATGAGGCCTTTTAAGGTGTTTTTTCCTTCTCCTCCTGCTCACGCTCCAGAACCGCCTCTATGCTGAGCCCTGGGCTTTGGCTGCTTTGGCTGCTTCCCTCCTGCCTCTGTGTCCTCACCAGTGACGGAACACCAGGCTCCCACCAGGCAGGGCTCCCCCCACTGACCACAGACAGCCTTGAGATTTGGGGACACACTGAGGTCCCACAGCAGGGACACTGCTGCCTCCCTGCCTGGTGCAGAATGACTCTGGACCACCTCATGAAGAGGAAGGCCAGGTTGTCTCAGGAGGAGAAACCAGGGTACACACTCTGACACTGCTCCACCACCACCACCACCCCCACACAGCAATGTGCAAACAGGTTGTTGGGGTCTCAACTCTGGCCCCATAGTAAGGCTTTCTGTCTTCCAACTCAACCTGTCTCATCTTTTCTTCTTTCCTTCCTTTCTTCCTCTCTCTCTCTCTCTCTCTCTCTCTCTCCTTCTTCTCCTTCCCCTCCTCCTCCTCCTCCTTTTTCTTTTCTTCTTGTTGTCACCAGGCTTATCGATAGGGCTCAGTGCCTGCATGAGGAATCTACCACTCCTGGCAGCCATTTTTTCTTTTTCTTTCCCCCACCCCCTTTTCTATTGTATTAGGACAGTGAAATTGAGAGGACAGAGGAACTAGAGAGGTAGAGAGAGACTCCTGCAGACCTGCTTCACCACCCATGAAGCTTACCCCCTTGCAGGTGAGGAGTTGGGGCTCCAATACTGTTCCTTGTGCATGGTAATATGTGCGCTCAACCAGGTGCACCACCACCCAGCCCCCAGGCAATGAAATCTCACAGACTTCCAGAAGGTTCTGTGCATGATTGGGCTCAGGAAGTTCTGGGGCAAACCCTACCCCACTAGGGAAAGCTAGAGACAAGCTGGGGGTATGGATCGACCTGCTAATGCCCACGTCCAGCAGAGAAGCAACTACAGAAGCCAGACTTCCAGCTTTCTGCACCCTATAAGAATCTTTGGTCCATACTCTCAGAGGGATAAAGAATAGGGAAGCTTCCACTGGAGGGGATGGGGTATGGCATTTGGGTGGTGGGAATTGTATGGAATTGTACCCATCTTATTCCACAATCTTGCTGATCATTATTAGATCGCTAATAATAAAAGGAAAAATAAGAAAACACAAAGCAGAACTCAGACTGGGATTGGTGTATTGCACCAAAGTAAAAGACTCTGGGATGTGGGGAGGGTTCAGGTCTTAGATGTTATGATGGCAGAGGAGGACCTAGAGGGGGTTACATTGTTATATGGAAAACTGAAAAATGTTATACATGTTATACTGTATTTTACTGTTGACTGTAAACCATTAATCTCCCCAATAGAGAAAGAGAGAGAGAGGGAGGGAGAAAAAGGATGTGAGTTAGTTCTGGGGTCAGACTCAAGGTTTTCTGGGTCCATATGCTCCTTGACCTTCAGCTGGTGACCATCTGCTCTGCTCTCTTGCAGGCTTCTGACTGTCAGAGGGAGCTTAGAGGGTACAGCTGACTCCCCAGAATTGTGCTTGGTTGGGAGCTCTGGGACTTAGCTTGGAGCCACCTCCCGGAACCACATGATGTGACTGCTGGTGGCTGTGGGGGAGCACGGTTGGCCGGAGGCCCCACCATGCCCGCCAAGACGCCCATCTACCTGAAGGGCACAGCCACCAGGAAGGGCAGGAAACCGCGGCTGCGGGACATCCTGTCCCCTGACATGATCAGCCCCCCACTTGGCGACTTCCGCCACACTGTCCACATCGGCAAGGAGGGCCGGCACGACACCTTCGGGGACATGTCCTTCCTTCAGGGCAACTACGAGCTGCTGCCCGGCTTGCCACCACCACCTGGGCCCTGTGACTTCCTGCGCGCCCACAGCACGTCAGACGCGGGACCGGGGGACACACCGTCGCCAGTGCTCAAGAACGCCATCTCACTGCCCACCATCGGCGGCTCACAGGCCCTCATGTTGCCCCTTCTGTCCCGGGTCACTTTCAGCCCCAAGCAGGAGGCCCCGGGGCTGCCAGCTGCCAGCTGTCGGGGGGATACGTCCTGGGGCTCCAGCGGCTCAGCCTCACAGTCCAGCCATGGCCGGGACAGCCACTCATCCAGCTTGTCTGAGCCCGACCCTGACTGGCCAGCTGAGGACCTATGTCACCTTTCCAGGGATCAGGCCAGGTCCCAGGAGTCGCTATCAGACCTCACAGGCTCCCTGCTGTCCCTGCAGCTGGACCTGGGTCCCTCGCTGCTGGATGAGGTGCTCAATGTCATGGACAAGAACAAGTAGCCGCTGCCAGCTATGAACCTCTCTGTCTTCAGGGGGGCTAAGTGGGGAGGGCAGGAGATGCTCCCCAAGACAGCAGTAGCAGCTCACCCCACCCAAGACAGACACTTCTTCTTGGCCATTTTTTTGGGGGGAGGGAGTGGGTGCAGTTTGTGATGGGTTTAAAAAAAAAAGTTCCTACAAAATATTTTTCTACCTGGTACGGTGTTTGCAAAAACCGTTAAAAAAAAAAAGCAGAAAAAAAATTGTCTGGGCCAAAAAAGAGGAAGTGAGTCAGCCAGCTCTGCAGGTCCTCAGCTCAGTTTTGACTTGCAGAAATGAAGCCATCTGTCCCCACCCCTAACACTCTTCCCCTTCCTGCCCCCCCTCAAATGATACCTGCCACACCCTACACACATATACCCCAAGGGAGAATGTGGTGGCAGTTCCCCACCTGGGATGCTTTCAGGGCTCCAGGGAAATGTTGCATTGAACAGCCCAGCTTTTTGTTTTACTTCCTGGACTCTTTTCTACATACCTGTCAAGTCTCCCCCCACACTGGGGGGAGATTTCAGGGGTCCCCATGGCTCTTCTGCAACCCCACACCCCCATGTGACGTCTCTCTAGCTCTGTGTGTGTGCATTGTCCGCTCCATGTTGGCCAAGTGTCCCCACGCAAGCCAAGCGTTCCTGTAACTAAGTTATTTAAAGTTAAATGTATATTTTATGTGCCTTTGGCTCTGGATGGTGGAGTCTGCATTTCCTGGGTGTGACAGCCACCGCCAAGGCCACCATATCCCCAGAATGACTCCACTGAGGAACATCCTGCTGCCAGCTGCCGAGGACATCTCTAGAAACATGTTCACCCTCCACCTTATTTTTACTTTCCCTCCATCTGCTGTCACCCTTCCCAGCAGCCTGCAGTGGAGAGTCGAGTGGGCCAGGCTGTGGGCACCCCCCACCCCTGTGGTGTTCCCCCTGGCAGGGGCACCTATCACCCTGTGATCCACACACCACAATAAAGCGTGATGTGAAAGCCTCTGCCTGTGTCCTCATCTCAAACCTGGGGTAGTGAGGGTGCTTCCTTTCAGCCCAGAGCTGGAAAAGCTGTTTCTCTAAAGTGCTCTGGTGCCTTTAAAACGGGCAGGAGCGAGAGCTCAATGGGCAGGACACAGGCCTTTCATCCAGTGGCTCGGGTTCCCCTGGTTCACAGGAGAGGTAACATGGCGCTGGGGGAAACTCCTCTGGCATTGGGGTGTCTCTCCCTCTCTTTCTCTGTCTCTTTCTGAATGAAAAGTCAGCTGTGGTGGCTGGGTGGTGGCACAATGTGCAAGGACCCGGATTCAAGCCCCCAGTCCCCCCTGCAGGCAGAAGCTTCATAAGTGCTGAAATAAGTCTGCAGGTGTCTCTCTGTCTACATTAAAAAAAAAAAAAAGCAGGGCTGGCTGGTGGCACACCTGGTTCAGCACATATAGTACTAAGCCAAGGACCTGTGCAAGAAACCTATTTCAAGCTCTGTCTCCCCATCTGCAGGGCAACAGTTCATGAGAGGTAAAACAAGTGTCCAAGTGTCTATCTAGTGGCAATTTAAGCAAATAAAAATAAATAACGCTCTTATCTCTAGCTCTCTCCTCTATCTCTACATCTGTCTTTCTCCCCCACCTCTCTCTATTCTTCGTTCTCTCGTCTTCCTCTCCTTCTCCCTTCTCCCTCACCCTCACTCTGTCAATGCTCACAGAGGACGGGCCACTGGAAAGACCACCTGGAGAGAGACCCAGGAGAAAGCAACCCCATCACAGGGACCTTAATTAGAGCTGAGGACCACAGCTGGCAATTAAAAAGAAGAAGAATTTTTGAGAAAAAAACAAGGTCTAATCCATGTCTCCAAACGTATTACAAAGACACGGAATGGGGGTGCAGGTGGTGGCACAAAGGGCAAGGACTGGTACAAGGATCCTGGTTCAAGCCCCCAACTCCCCACCTATGGGGGGGGTCACTTCACAAGCAGTGAAGCAGGTCTGCAGGTATCTATTTTTTTTCTCTCCCTCTCTGTCTTCCCCTCCTCTCTCGATTTTTCTCTGTCGTATGCAACAACAGCAATAACAATAACAACAAGGGTAACAAAATGGGGAAAATGGCCTCCAGGAGCAGTGGGTTCCTAGTGCAGGCACTGTGCCTCAGCAATAACCCTGGAGGCAAAAAAAAAAAAAAAAAGACATGGAGTGAAAAAAGACTAGACTTTTATTTTTAATGTGTTTACAAATGTTTCTATGGATCTGAAATGCTTTTCCATAGTTACCTCTCCACTGTCTACCTTACAAGCCCTACAGAAGTGCATTATTGTTTGCTCCAATAAAGCAGTCACTAGAGCAAGCTTTTAAAACACAGTGGGTATAAAGTTAGGGAGGCAGCACACCAGACTTGCATGCCTGAGTCCCAGAAGTCCCAGATTCAATCTCTGGCACCGCCTCATGTCAGAGCTGAGCAGTACTCTGGTCTCCATCTATTTCTCTTTTTTTATTAAAACAAATATTTTTTTCAATATTAATTAAAAATAAATAAACTATAGTTGTCTTAAAGGGCATGAATATTTTTTTTTAAATATTTCCCTTTTTGCCCTTGTTTTTATTGTTGTTGTTATTATTGTTATTATTGTTGTTATTGATGTTGTCGTTGTTGGATAGGACAGAGAGAAATGGAGAGAGGAGGGGAAGACAGAGAGGGGGAGAGAAAGATAGACAACTGCAGGCCTGCTTCACTGCCTGTGAAGCAACTCCCCTGCAGGTGGGAAGCTGGGGCCTCGAACCAGGATTGAGATCCTCATGCCGGTCCTTGCGCTGAATGTGGTTTTTATCATAAGCACTCAATCCGGAACATGACTCCAGTGTATATTTTCTTTTTTTTTTTCCTTTTAGATAGAGACAAATGGAGAGAGAGAGTGTGTGTGTATGACAAAGGAGAGACACTACAGCTTCCCTCGGTGCAGTGGGGCCAGGCTTGAATCTAGATGGCACACATGACAAAGCAGTGCCCTACTCAAGTGAGTTACTGGATTGCCAGAAAAGTCTTGATCTATTTTCCCCTATGTTTTCCTGTGTGAAAATGCTTCATGATCTTTTTGACAAACCAGTACTACACCAGCCCCACTTGTACATCACTGATCAGAGCTGGCGCTTTGTGACATTTTCCATCTGCCATTTATGAGATTTTAATGCCCAAGCTGGTGTTAAAAAAAAATCAGGGAGCCTGGTGGTAGCGCAGTGGGTTAGGTGCACATGGCACAAAGCACAAGGACTGGTGCAAGGATCTCAGTTTGAGCCCCCGGCTACCCTCCTGCAGGGGAGTCGCTTCACAAATGGCGAAGCAGATCTGCACGTGTCTATCCTTCAGTCTCCCTCTCTATCTTCCCCTCCTCTCTCATTTTCTCTCTGTCCTATCCAACAACATCCAACAGCAACAATAACAATAATGAAAAAATGGTCACCAGGAGCAGTGGCTTCATAGTGTAGGCACTGAGTCCCAGTGATCACTTTGGAGGCAAAAAAAAAAAAAATCACCTTTCCCGTACACTTCCTAGCTATACCCAAACATACCATTCTAGGAACCCTGCATGGTGACACTGGTTAGTTCCTGATAGACCGTGTCAGAAATTAAACACACAGCTGCCCACAGTGACAAAGAGAGACAAGCACCTGAGTGTTGTTGGTGGTATAAAATGTGACACCAGTGTCACAGCCTTGTGTAGGGACAGCAGAGACACAAAGCTCCCATCAGCTCACTCCACACGGCAGGCAGCTGTCCCCAGTCATAGGATACTGACTCCACTAGCCCTGGCAAGTATGAGGAACCAGGTGAAAGAGTGTCTACTCTGGTATGTGGGCATCTGGAAGCTGTCCATGCAGGCGGCTGGAAGCAAAGTGACCCTGGATTCCACTGCCCGAGTCAGGATGTGCCCCCTAGCGCCTCAGATCCACATTTGTCCCCTAACAGGCCCTTTCCCAGATGACCTTGAACCCCTTTGTAACCAGATGCTGGGGGGGGAGGTTGTTGAAAATATGAAGTCACCCCAGAGTTTATGGAGAAGCCTTAACATAAGAGCCAGGGACACCCCAGGGCCCAAGGGTGCCTGATGGCATCCTCTGCAACTGGGAAATTCTGCAGAAACTGGCCAGGTGTCAGCCACACAGCTGCAAAGACTGGGGGCTGAGTCTGGGGTCTGCGTTTCCCTCTGGGGAAGATCTGAGGGGATGGGAGTGGGGTGGGGGGAGGGCTGCATGTCTACAAACCTGGCAGAACCCACCAGCTCCCCAACCTGTGAGTATGGGGGTAAGAGCATCGGTTCCCTAAGATTTGGGGAGGGAGGTAGCCGTCTCATTCTGCAACAGGCTGGACAATTTCTCCAAGCTGCACACCCCCTCACCTGCTCAGCTCTGCAGCCGGAAGCTGTCACAGACACTGCACAAACAAACTATTGTGACTGTACCCCCATACAACAGCCCCCCACCCCACCCAGCAGGCTGGTCAGGGCACCGTTTTTGTCTGGCTGGCTGTTCATCTCTCGATCACTCATTCAGATAAGGTGGTAAAAGTTTTATGATGGCTGCCCACACTTCATAAAGTCCTGCGGGCTGGGGGCCCCTTCATCATAGCCACAGAATAACCACGTTGTGAGCTGCTGGTTGACGGTGTCAGTGAGTCTGGCCACTTACTTTGCTTCTTTATTTTTTTTTTTTACTGTCTCATTGTACCTGCTGGGGGTGGGGTGGGGGACTACAGACATCTAGAGCTTTTACTTAAATGCTTTCTTGTTACTACTACTTTTCAAAATGTCTTTTAAGAGTTATTTTCCATTTGAAAACCCTCACTGTCCTTGAAACCCAAGGACCTAATGAGGGGGCACCTCAGTGTAGCTTTATCATCTATGTACAATTTAGAAATTATTTTAAAAAATCTTTTTTAATGTCTTTATTTGTTGGATAGAGACAGCCAGAAATCAAGAGGGGAGGGGAAGATAGAGAGGGAGAGAGATAGAGAGACACCTGCAGCCCTGCTTTACCACTCGCAAAGCTTTCCCCCTGCAGGTGGGGACTGGGGACTCAAAGCTGGGTCCTTGAGCGTTGTAACATGTGCACTCAACCAAGTGCACCACCACCCAGCCCCAGAAATTTCTATTCATTTCTGTTTCTATTGCAGAAATAGAAAGGGTGGGTCATGTCTTATGTAAATCAAATTTGTTTTTTAAAATGACATTGCAAGAATATTTGTAGCCTGTAAATAACCAGTCTTCTTTCTCAACCCCTACATGGGGTGTCCACTGTCCTCTGTGATGTCACACTGTGGACTTTGTGACAGTCTTTGGAATATGATCCTGTTCTCTACTGAGTTTTTGACAGAGTACCAGGGAATGAATTTGGAGCCATGACACATGACACTGCTGAGTGGGCTCCTGAATCCACTTCTTTTTTTATTTCAAGACAGAGAAGACAAGGAAAGACAAAGAGAAGAGAGACACCACAGCACAGCTCCACCATCCATGGAGCTCCTCAGGTGCCATCCATGATGTTCCCATGTGACTCTGGGAATCAAAGCCCTGAGCTCAGTTACGGCGAGGCATAGCCCTGGATGCTGGTGCATAGCCTTTGTGCCCTATGTGTGCTGAGGGGGGGAGGTGACACTGGGGTCTAAGGAGGCCCATAGCACAGGACAGTAGACAGAGCTGCTCAGGGCTCAGTGAAGCCTTTATTTTACTCTCTCCACCCCCACCCCTTCTTCTGGGCCCTGGGGGGGGCTGAGCCAGTTGTTCCCTGTGTCTGTAGTGGCCAGTGAGGGCCCCATCTCAGGTACCTGAG
Organism: Erinaceus europaeus; assembly: GCF_950295315.1. NCBI lineage: Eukaryota > Metazoa > Chordata > Mammalia > Eulipotyphla > Erinaceidae > Erinaceus > Erinaceus europaeus. The sequence goes on along the minus strand of NC_080164.1, from coordinate 26,716,380 downwards.
CACCCTGCTCCTTCCATTTTGGAATTTGGGGTGCAGCCTCTTCCTAGGACCAAACATGCTGATTTCTGATTCTTGTCTCACATACATGCCCATAAACAATGGTGGGTTCAGGAGAACAGTTCAATTTCTTTGAGAATTCAGTTTTGTTTCAACAAAAGGTAAAGGTGGGGCAGGGAAGAGAGGAGAGGAGAAGAGAGGAGAGGAGAGAAGAAGAGAGAAGAAAAGAGGAGAGGAGAGAGGGGAGAGAAGAAGAAGAAAAGAGGAGAGGAGAGGAGGGGGAGGGGAGGGGAGGGGAGGGGAGAGAAGAGAGGAGAGGTGAGTTGAGAGGAAAAAGAGGAGAGGAGAGGAGAGGAGAGGAGAGGAGAGGAGAGGAGAGGAGAGGAGAGGAGAGGAGAGGAGAGGAGGGGAGAGGAAAGAAAGGGGAGAGGAGAGGAGAGAGAAGAGGAGAGGAGAAGAAGAAGGAGGAGGAGGAGGAGGAAAGGAAGGAAGGAAGGAAGGAAGGAAGGAAGGAAGGAAGGAAGGAAGGAAGGGAGGGAGGGAGGGAGGGAGGATGGCCAGACAGGCGGCTCAGCTGGCAGAGCAGAGGACTGGCATGGGTGAGGTCCGGCTTCATTCCCTGGCATTATATCTGCAGGAGCAGCCCTCCCGGCTCCCTCTAGTTAAGTAAATAAAGGAGGAGGAGGAGGAATGGCTGCTGTTGCTGGGAAGTTATGCAGTGGGAATAGACTCTGGGCTTCAAGGTCAAAGCAGAGAGAGATGAAAAGGTGGCTTGAGGGCAGGTGGATGTAGAGATGACCATCATCAGCCACTGCTCAGGCCTCCGCTTATGCCTGGGTCCCCCCAACAGCACCTGTAGCACCAAGCACATTGGCCACTCGGCAGCCCTGACTGTCGGTTCTCAGGACTGTCCTTTCTGCAGCCTCACCTCTGCTAGACTGCCCTGCGCCTGCTGCCTGGGCCCCTGCTCTGTCCTCACACCCCTCCTGTAACAGCCACTCTCTGCTCTTTCATGGCTAGAGGGTGCTGACTTGGGGCATCCCTGCTTGGCTGACTCTGATTCTGTCCTCACAGCAAAGCGGAGCTCAAGCACTGACAGGTGCCCTGTGGGGGGCTGCTTGCTGAGTCCCACAGCAGGTCTCTACCAGAGTGTGCAGAGTGCATCAGGGGCATCTGTGTGTGCATGTGTATATGTGTACATGTGTGAGTGTTTGTGTGTGCATGTGAGTGTGTGTCCATGGGAGAGTGTGTGTATGTGAGTGTGCACTAGCTAGGCCTGGAGTCAACTCCCCTCTGGCCTCTGTGCAAAGGGGGATCAGTCATGGTTATTCAAAAGAGGAGAATGAAACCCAAGTAAACACAAACGCCTGGGATTACTTTTCCCTCTGAATCTGAACACCCCCGGGAAACTGCATTTGTAAATATTTACCATCAGTTGTGGTGGAGAATATTGGCTTCCTCAGCCATGTTGCTGCCAAAGAATTTCTTCGCCACCTGCCTGCTTGGTGCTCTGGCCTGTGGCTGGTAAGAGATCCAGGGTCTTCAGATAATGTCCCTGCAAAGCTCAGGCTGCAGTGAGGAGGGGAGGGAAAAAAAAGAAAGGAAGGAAGAAGGGAAGAAGAAAAGGGAGAGAGAAGGATGAGGAGAGAGACGGGAAGGAAATAGTGTTAGCTTGAATTTGTGTCTGTCAGCTCAGCAGACTGGACTGGACACACAGGTCACTGCTGCCAAAGAGATAACCTGGAGATGGACCCCTCATACACAGCTCCAACACATGGCCCCTTTGCTAAGCTCCCCCTCCCTCCCCTTCCCTACAGAACCCTCAACTGCATGCTGGGAGCAAGATGGCACCATCTTCTCAGGCTGTCAGCACCTGAATAACCCTGTCTGACTTTCACCAGTGCTTGTCTTTTTTTGAATAGTGGCTTTCCCAGTGATAAGCGCTGACCCTTGACATTTAGATAGCACTTCCTCCCCCCCCCCCCGCCCACTCACTCACTCCCCCCCCACCCCCCCATTCTGGGGTTCAGGGGGACCCAGTGATTTTAGGCACTGACTTGTTTTCACCTCTCCTTCCTTATTTCCTCTCCTCCTTTCAAGCACACTTCCCAGGTTCCACCCTTTATATCCTCAGCCCATTGCTTTCTGAAAAGCTGTCTTGTTCCTCCTTCCTCTAGAAAAAGAGAAGAGGTAACATCTCTTTTTTTAAATTTTTATTAGTGATTTAATAATGATTAACTAGATTGTAAAATAACAGGGGTATAATTCCATACAGTTCCCACCACCAGAGTTCCATGCCTCATTTTTATCTTTCTTTATCTTTCTGGGAGTTTGGACCAAAATTCTTTATGGGGTGCAGAAGGTGGGAGTTCTGGCTTCTGTAATTGCTTCTCTGCTGGACATGGACGTTGGCAAGTAGATCCATACCCCCAGCCTATTTCTATGTTTGCCTAGTGGGGTAGGGCTCTAGAGAAGTGAGACTTGGGAGGCACAATGGCGAGGTTGTCTGCCCAGAGAAGTCAGGATGGTGTCATGGTACTATCTGCAACTTGGTGGCTGAAAGGTGGTAAGATATAAAGCAGGACAAATTGTCTAATAAACAGGAACCCAAAGGTAAGAATAGAGCAGATGAAACTAGGGTTCCTAGTGTGGGAGAGGCAGCATCATCTAGTTACAAGGGGCAGAGGCATAGCCTCCAGAGTGGCTAAGAAAATGGGGAGGTGCCATCAGCACTCCCCTTCTCTCTCTGTCCACTGGTTGTCCTATCTCCTAGCCCCCATGAATCCACACATAAGCCTAGGGGAGAAAGAGAACGGGTTTCATAGCTTGTCGGACTCCATTCAAAAGGAAGATGTTAGAGCCTTTGTCCAAAAGCTATCAGACACTTGCAGACCCCAAGCACTGGACACTAAGCCCTGTGCAGGCTGGCCTGAGTGGGGTCCTGGGACAACACTGGCCACACAACTGTCACAGAGACACTGATGATGTTTGTGAGGGTATGAATCACCCTTGAGGGTGGCTCTGTGATGGTGCTGCTTCTCGGGGGCCTGGGGCCAGCCCTCCTCAAACAGACCTCAAGTCCAAAAGGCTGTGGTACCAGGACTCCAAGGAAAGTCTCTGCACGCCGCCTACCCAGCCCACTGGGGCAGAGCACCCAGGAGCCTCAGGCGTGTTCAGGAAGAGCCTGAGGCTTCAGACTGAGGCAAGCAAGGGTTAACTGCTCAAGAGAGAAGGGTTAACTTCTTAGTTAAAGAAAAATGCAGTTGGTGGCATCTTCCCCTCCTCCTAGCACAAACAGGGCTTTCTATTGCTGTCATCAAAGTGGCCTTGGTCGGTGGCCTTTAGAATCTGCTACTTGTGCCCAAGAGTCTGCTGATAATCCAAACAAGTTATATTCTCTATACACAAAAGAAACAGTAACCTGTTAAGCTTGTTGCTATGAGTCACTATGGGAAGTCTGATAACTGTATAAAAGGGCAAGTGCCACAGTGCTCAGGGCCCAGTCCTTCGTGGACACTAGTCCCGCTGGGTCTGCCGGCATAATAAATGCTATTTCCTACATTAAAGCCTCAGTGTGTCCTTCTCTCTGTCTGAGAATCTGATAAGAAAACATCACGGAGGGCTGCCTCAGAAACATCACAAAATCGCTCATTGACTGCTGAGTCAGCAGAGCCCCGAAGAGTGCACCATCCAAACCGAAACCGAAACTCACCGCCATCTTGATCAAGTGTATTTTTTTTTGGTCCAGTGGGCCCTTAAAGTGACCCCTCCATCCTTATTTTTTCCTGACCCCTGCTTTCAGGGCTCATCTTTCTTTCTACAGTGAAGTGAGAGCCCCCTTCCAGATGAATCACTGGCTGCCCTCACTTCACTCCAGCAGCCTGGTGTGTGTGTGTGTGTGTTGGGTGGGTGGTGTCAGAGATTGCCAGCTTCCTCAGGAATCTGCCACATGCCCAGATCAAACGGCTTCTTTCTTCACAGGCTCCCTGTGGAAAGCAATCAGCTACAACATGCTGTTTGTCCAGGATCTCTGTGCCATTAAACTGCTGCCACCCGGGTCCCAGGGGTGGGAGGCGGGCAGGACTCAGGGAGATAGTAGCAGAGGCCACTCACATCTGCCAACACCTGCCTAGCGACTCTGCTTGCTGCCTTTAGCCACTGTTCCTCCTAGTCACCCCATTCAGAGTGTCCAACAGCCTGCAGAGAACGAGATAGCCAGAACCACAGTGAAGCCACAGGGCTGTCTCCGGTGGGAGTGGGGGTGGGGGGCAAAATCCATGCCAGACTCAGAATCTCAGCGTCTCATGTATCCTTTCCTTCCCACCCTGCTGCTCCCCAATCACCATGCTTCTCCATCAATTAGGGCCATCCAGCACAAAAAAAAAAAAGGAAGGAAAAAGTGACAGCCAATATTTTCCACTGAACCAGCCACCCCCTGCTTTTATTTTTTTCCCTCTTCCCCAAGTTTCATAGTGAAAGCTCTGTTTGCCACACAAAGCCTTGATTCTTGATTCTTGCTGCATGCAAGAAATTATTTTTGGTGGTATCATATTTTAATAGAAATTTCCATGCTTCTTGCCATATGATTCCCCAGCTTTTAAGCCGTGCCTATCCCCTTCAGGCGCATACACCTTCGACGTACACACTGCACCGCCTCCCAGCCCAGCTGTGGTCCCAGGCTGCTGCTGGTCTCACAGGGTGGGAAGTGGGGAGCCCTTGCCGGGTCCCTCAGGGTGGGGTTTTTGCCGGAATGAGCAGATGAGCTGAGCCAGAGAGGGGTAGAAAGGCTGCCTTCCTCCATCCATGTCCTGGTGAGCCTGGTTGTGTCCTGTAGCTTGCTCCAGTCACACTCCCACAGGGGTAAGAGCCAGCAGATGGAGTGCAGGGCTTTTATGCACATTCAGAAACACATGCTTTCCTTGGCCAGGGAGGTGGCTCAATGGTAAAGCACAAAATTCGCATGAGTAGGCTCTCAGATCTGACCCCTGGGGTCATCCTATACCTCAGAGAGGTATTCAGGCTGTCTCTCATTAGTAAACAATTTTTTTTTATTAAGAAAGAAATAAGAACAGGATTTGGCAGACAGCATAATAGTTATGAAAACAAACTCTCATGCCTAAGGCTCCCAAGTTCCAGGTTCAGTCCCAAGCACCAGCATCAGCCAGAGCTGAGCAAAGCTCAGGAAGGAAGGAAGGAAGGAAAGAAGGAGGGAGGGAGGGAAGGCGAAGGGAAAGGAAAGGAAGAAAGGGAAAGAAAAAAAGGAAGAGAGGAAGGAAGGGAGGGAGGGGGAAGAAAGGAAGGAAGGAGAAAGAGAAAGGAAAAGAGAAGAGAGGAGAGGAGAGGAGAGGAGAGGAGAATAGAGGAGAGAAAGAAGAGGAAAGGAGGAAGAAATAAGAACAGAAAAGGGAAACAAAGTAAAACTTGGACTGGTTGAGTGTTTTGCACCAAGGCAAAGGACTCTAGAGAAAGAGGACAAGAAGGCTGAGGGAGGAGTGCTTTCAGGTCCTGGTACATGTTGATGGATCTAACTTGGGAGTATTTTGTAGACACCTATCTTGATAAGAAGTTTTACCTATGTGCCAACAGCTGTCCTGTAAACCAATAATCTCAAAAAAAAAAAAAAAGAAAGAAAGAAAAGAAAAAGAAAGAAAGGAAGAAAGACAAATGCAAGCAAAGAGAACACAACAAGATAAGACTAGGATCCCTCCAGGAACCCACCAAGCCACAGCTGAGTGCAAACAATGTGGCTCCTGTACAGAGAAGGCCCTAAGGAGAGATTCCTGGGGCTGAAATCCCGTGTGTACACAGGAGCAGCTGGTACCAGTCTGGCAGTTTGCCAGTTGACACACCACCTCCAGTCTGAGTTTTATCAACAAAAACACTGATGAAGGGAGGAGATCACCTAAACCTCACCAGTTTACAACTGAGTCTCCACTGCTATTGCCCCTCAGGGACTGGAACAGCAGCACCCTCTTATCCCACATCATGTTGATCATTATTAAATCACCAATAATAAATTTAAGAAGTTTAAAAATAAGAAAACACAAAACAGAACTTGGACTGGGTTTAGTGTATTGCACCAATGTAAAGAACTCTGGGGCAGGGGTGGGGGGTGGTTCAGGTCCTGGAACATAATGTCAGAGGACCTAGAGGGGAGATAAATTGTTATGTGGAAAACTGAGAAATTTACATGTACAAGCTACTGTATTTTATTGTTGACTGTAAACCATTAATTCCCCCAATAAAAAAATAAAAAGACAAATGTACTCTTTTATTTTTAATTTCCCTACACCTACATATGCTTGAGGGGTCTTGGCAATAGAAGGACACATGTCTGAATTTGCCCGTGTCCTTTTATATGACTACCCAGCATTCCTGAGCCTTATTCCCTCTCCTGTGATATGAAAGACACCGAGTTGACACACTATGCCACTCTGACGCAGAGAACTGTCCTACTTGCAGGAAGCCTCCATTATGACTATAATTACTTGTTGTTATTTAACTTAAGAAGGGGTTTGGTGGGGACTGCTGAGGCGTGTAAAAGGATTCACAGTGGGGAGCTGGGAATTGGTTTAAACAATACAAGGTTTATTAGGGTGAAACAGGTAAAAGGCAAAATAAGCACTTATCATCAAGGCTTAAGAGTACGCTTGGTCTGGGAGTCGGGCGCAGCGGCTTAAGCGCACGTGGTGCAAAGTGCAAGGACCAGCATAAGGATCCCAGTTCAAGCCCCCGGCTCCCCACCTGCAGGGGAGTCGCTTCATAGGCGGTGAAGCAGGTCTGCAGGTGTCTATCTTTCTCTCCACCTCTCTGTCTTCCCCTCCTCTCTCCATTTCTCTCTGTCCTATCCATCAATGGTGACAACAATAATAACTACAACAATAAAGCAACAAGGGCAACAAAAGGGAATAAATAAATATTAAAAAAAGAAAGTACACTAGGTCCATAAAGTCTGAGTATAGTTATCAAAAGTTTAGTCCCATAAGATAAACAATTATCAGCTCTGGTAAAGGTTGCTCATGGCTGTAGAGGGGTCTAAAAGTTTACTGGCTAACAGAGTCACACATGTTTAGTTCCCAGGAGAAGTAGCCATGGCACACCTCCACCGAGATGCTTCTGACCAGAAGAAGAAGCAGCAGCCAAAAAGAGCGACCTGCTCAAAGTCCTGTGCTTTGTGCTTTTATGCATTCCCTTCTCTGAAGCTCCTCCTCAGGGTGACGTCATTTGTATGCTAATAGTCCCAAACTCCTGTTGGGGTCACAACAATTACTGGCTTGTTCCCTTGTGACCTCCACAGTGGAGGGACCCTCTCTTCCCAGTGACCTCCATCTTTAATATTCAATCTGAGCCTGACAATGTAAATTGATTCTGTGGAGAAGTTTCTGTTCGTGTGGTGCTACAGAGCCCAAATCACTATGTCCACAGCACGCCAGCCTTCTAGAAAGTCCACTGGCTCCTGGATGCCATGTTGTATGTGTTGGAGTAGGGAGCAGCTCTCTCACTGGGAAGAGGCCCCATGAGGAGCCCTGCAGGAGAGGCACCATGTGGAGAGAGGTGACTGCCAGCTCCCATTCTTCTTCTTCTAGCGTTTGCCCTTCTTCCGTAGCCAGTCAACAGCGTCAGGTTGAAAGCTGCCAGGAGCTGCTTGTTGCTGGCTTTGAAAGTGACTGGGATCCATGTGGATTCAGTCGGCTAGGAAGGATCGTCAGTTTCCCCAATGAATGGGTACTCACGGGATGCACCACGAGAAGGTCGATCCAATGCATCCCAGCTCCCATTGAGAAAGACCAAGAGGACAACCCAGAATTATGGAAAATCACAACTGGTGGACAAGTAGCCAAGATACTCGGGGAGGAGAAATATATAGAACACTTAGTGTAGCTGGTCTCTCACTTAGTGAGAGACATTTCAATTGAACTAAAAATACCCACTATTTTTCTTTTGATAACCCAGTATTCTATGCTGTTTTCACAGTTGAAATACAGATAACTGAAATCACCTAAAAGATAAATAGGATTGATTACAACAGCAAAAAGATCGTTACTACAATGGAATTTATAATTAAGTCTGAGCTTCCAGGCATCGAGACAAGCAAGGATTCATAGAAAAAATCTGAGGAGGTGTTGTTCCCCCCCCCCCTCTCTTTCTCCAGAGTACTGCTCAGCTCTGGTTTATGGTGGTGCTAGGGACTGAACCTGCAACCTCTCGAGCTTCAGACATGAAAGACATTTTGCATAACCCTTATGCTATCTCCCCAGTCCCTAGGTAGTGTTTTCCTATGACTCATGAAGAGCCAGGGGTGGCAGAGCACAGGTCTTGCATATATGATGTCTTGGTTTGATCCCTGGAGCCTCCATTTTCCAGAGATGAGAAATGCTCTTCTCCCTCTCTCATAAAATAAAAGACTTATGAAGGACACAGAAGATGTGAAACCTGTGTGCTGGAGCAGAGTGGTACCCTGTTCTTTTTCCTTGTCTTTCTTACAAAAATCAGCATATCTCTTTATAAAGACCAGAGACTAAAGGCCAGGCTCTGGAGGTGGGGCATGCTCCCTGTTTGCTGGAGCCAGGTTCTAACAAAAGATGGCCGTGTGATGCCGCCCAGTAGAGAACTTTACTGTGAACCACACCTAAAACCCACAGGGAAACAGCTGCAGACAGTCCTTGGAGGAAATCTCATTTAGAAAGTGGGGCAGCTGTTACAAGGAGCCCTTCTTTCAGCAGGAAGGCTCCCTCCCCTTCCTAGGAGTCTTCTAGAAGGTCCTGGAAGACCACAGGTCCGCCTGGTCTCCCTCCCTCAGTGTGTGTTTGTGAGTCTGGAGGCCAGCACTCACTTCCTTTAGCCCAGCGCTGACCTCTGCCTCCCTGGGGAGCCCAGAGCAGCTCCAGGCCAACCTGGCTCTTCCTGTAATCTTCCAGAAAGCACTTTTATGGAAGGTGGTGATTCTTCTGCTGCTTGAGGACAGTGCTGACTGCCCGGCTTCTGAAGCCAGCCAGTGGGGACCCTCCTCCAGGACCTGCCCATTCACCACCATCTGAGCAGGAGACAGGACCCCCAGATAGATGATGGGGTTACTTGAGGTTCTTCACTTTCCCACAGAATGAGGGAAAATGGGGGGGGGGGTGCTGGTTTAGGGGAGAAGCTGCTTCTGTAAGCCGCCAGCCCCCTAGTAGGAGGGTGTTGGGGGCAGCCTAGGGAGAGACCCCTGGAAGGTGCTGGAAAGACATTAGCAACCCCTCCCCCTGCACCCTGCAAGGAGCCATGAAGAGGGGCCAGACACCAAGAGGTCTCCCCTCCCGCCTGACTGCTGAGGAGTGCAGTGACTGAGACAAGGGCTGGAGGTAATCTCCTCAGGGTCCTTGGAACCCACTTTATTCTCTCTCTCTCTCTCTCTCTCCCTTTCTTTCTTCTTCCTCTTTTTTAAACTAGATTCTATTGTATTAGGTGGTTAATGGTTTATAGTCTAGTCTTTAACAGGTAGGCACAGCCTCTCATCTCCCCAGGAGACACCCCAGGACCCCAACATCTCTTCATCCTGTCCCTTTCCCTCCTTCCCCAGAGTCCTTTTCTGTGGTGCAATATACCACCCCCAGTCCAAGTCTTACCTTATGTTTTCCCTTATTGTTCTTTGTTCTTAAGTTCTACCTAAAAGTGAGATCATCTTGTGTTGGTTTTTCTCTTTCTGGTTTGTCTTGACACGGTGCTTTGAGTTCTGACCACAATACCTCAAAGGAGATGACCTCATCATTTTTCACAGCCACATAATACTCCTTTGTGTATATGTACCACAGCTTCCTTATATCTGTCATGGAACATCTGTGTTGCTTCCAGGTCTGAGCTATTAACAAACTGCATGGCTATAAGCATTGGTGTACATAGGTCTTTTTGGATAAGTGTTTTTGTTTTCCTTGGGTACATTCCCAGAAGAGGGATTGTTGGTCATAAGGTAGGTCCATTTCTAGAGTTCTGATGAATCCCCTGGATCCTACTTTGAAAGTAGGAGAGCTGGGAAACCCAGAGCATTCATTCTCTCTCTTACTCTTTTCCGATCTCTACTTTCCTTTAATAAATGTTCATCCCCCTGAAACTGAAGGACTCTATTGTAATTCTTCCATGTGAATATTTGTCTAGAACCTAACCAACAGAGCTTAAAGAGGACCTTCATGCCCTTTGCCCTGCTTCCTCCATCTCCCCCACAATAAGAGAACCCCAGGTAGCAAGCAGCAAGGATACCCCTAAAGAGAGGTGCCTCCCCCACTGACACCCTGCCCTTTAATTATGTCACTTACATGATCCCCATGAACCCAGGGCCTCATGCTTGTGTGATACTATTACTGGGCAGCCTCCTGGGTCCAAGTTTTTATTCCTCATTTTAGAGAGAGACCACTGTACCACTCCAGCATCTATGGATATTCCCCAGGACTACCCATGGTGCTCCCATGTGGTACTGGGGCTGGAACCTGGGTCTCATGCATGGTTAGCTGCTTTCTAGTTCTGAGACTGCTCCCCCTCCACTTTATAAACCCCAAGCCCCAGCCAGAGAGTAAGAGGACTTTGGGACATGAGTTTGTCATCTTCTCAGACTGCTAACCCCTGAAATAAACTCATTTTCTTGCATCAACTCTGACATCTGAAATAATTTGGACTTTCCAGCACTAAACCTCAGCCTTCAGTAACAAAGCCACCACTTCTCAGGACTGGTGGCACATGGGAACCACAGCTGAGGCTGGGGACCCAGTATTTGACCTTGTGGTTATAACCTGTTGGCCCCTAAATATTCTGGAAGCTTCAATCAGGGAGCTCCACCTACTGCAGCCTGTTGAGAAGTCACTGCTCCGAGTTCTTTATTTACAGAGACCAGGTATTCCTAGAGCCTTCTGTTGGTCCTAGGAGTCTTAGCAAGACTCATCCTGAAGCCTGAGCACAGAGTGAGCCCTGGATGGAGCTCAGCACTCAGCTCAGAAGCTGCCTTCCAACAGATGTGTCTGCTCAGGGTTCTGGCTTCTTCTCGCTTTCCTTCCTATTGTTTCCACCAGGCCCACCCCTTCCTAAGGAGCCAGCCTCAGCGCCTGACTCAGACTGACTTGATCTGGGCAGAGCCCTGGAATTCTCCCTCACGGTGTTTCTCCCAAATTTGGAGTGGCTGTGCCTTACTCAGGGCTTCTCTGCTTCGCAAAGGAATTCCTGGCCCTTTTCCTCTAACGTGCACTTAAAAATAGACTCTGGTTTGATCTGACTCACAAGTTCTATTGGGGGGGGTCCAGGGGTGCCAGGAACTCTCAGGCCCCCACACAAACAGAAGCACCTTGGAGACAAGGAGGCATTTGTCACTCAGCAGCTGTCTCCCACACGCCTGGCTTCATCTGCTGTCCACCGGGCAGTGCTGAGTGACAGACCAGCCAGAAACCCCGAAGCCCCAGCCCAGCCTTCTGCAACCAGAACAAACAGCAATGCTAGAGAGATGGTTTATTTTCCAGGAAAAACCTAGGCCTGGTTATTCATCTTCCATGAAGGCTTTGGGATGGATACAATGGATTTTTCACAACAAATTATGCCAGCTGGGATCAAGGCTTGGGAGGGCATTTTAACTCACAATGAAGTTCATTCTCTCTCCCCTCCCTCTCTCTCTCTCTCTCTCCCTCTCTCTCTCTCTCTCTCTCTCTCACACACACACACACACACACACACACACATCAGGACTCTATGTCTCCTCTGATCCCAGCCAACTATTTTTCCTTGTCTTGTTTTTTCTTTTTAAATTTTAAGATGAGGAGATACAAGCAGACAGAGGGGAGGAGAGGAGAGGAGAGGAGAGGAGGGGAGATGAAAGGAGAGGGGAGGGGAGGGGAGGGGAGGGGAGGGGAGGGGAGGGGAGAGGAGAGGGGAGGAGAGGAGAGGAGAGGAGAGGAGAGGAGAGGAGGGGAGACGAAAGGAGAGGGGAGGGGAGGGGAGGGGAGGGGAGGGGAGAGGAGAGGAGAGGAGAGGAGAGAAGAAGAGAGGAGAGGAGAGGAGAGACACCACAGCACTGCTCCATCACTTATGAAGTATCCCCCCACCACTGCATGCTGCTCCCATGGGTGCCAGGGGCTCAAACCCAAGTCCTTGTTCACAGTAAAGCAGACACTCTACTGGGAGCTGTCTCACAATAGAGTGATGAGCTTTCTAGCGTGAACCTGAAAAATATGACTCAGAGGGAAATTTAACAGTATGACTTCATTAAAATAGGCTGGTGTGACCCAGGCAGTGGCTGAGTGGTAGAGTACATGCTTGAAGCCATGGGTTCAATCCCTGCCACCCCACCTGCAGAGCTGATGAGTGCTCCAACTCCTCTCTCCAACTGATTACCTTCCTCTCCTCCTCCATGTCCAACTGTTCTCTGTTTCCTCAGTCCCTCTGTAACTGAAAAGGCCAGGGACTTTGGGGACAACTGGTGCCTTGGTCCACAATACTCAGACTGCAAAATAAACCTGAAAACCCTTGTTGCTGCTTCAAACATCTGCTAAGAATTCAAGATTCTGTTGGCAAAAGAAGATTTCATTTCAGACATAAACTTTAGAGTTTGAGAACACAAACAGCAAAGCTATTTCCCAGAACAGGGAGGAGTGGTTTTATTGAGAGCTGAGAAGCCTGCCTGGATTTCAGAGCACACTGCACATCCCCACCCCCCAAAATCAGTGCTCCGAATCCAAAAAGACAGCATCATCACAGTAATCTAGGATTACCAAAATTGGCTCAATTTCTTCTTCCTCTTCTCCCTCTTTTCCCTCTTCCCCTTCCCCTTCTGCTTCCCCTCCTTCTTCCTCTCTCTGTCTCTTTTCTTGTTGTCAACAAGACTATCACTGGGACTCGATTCCTGCACGACAAATCCACTGCTTCTGAAGACCGTTTACCTTTCTTTTTTTTCCTTCCTCTATAGTTATTGATGGGACTTAGTGCCAGCACTGTGAAACCATTATTCCCAGTGGCCATTTTTCCTTTTTTATAATTTAAAAATTTTTTTATTTATTACTGGATAGAGATGGAGAGAAATTGAGAGGGGAGGAGAGTGATAGAGAAGGAGAAAGACAAAGAGACATCTGCAGTCCTGCTTTATCACTCATGAAGTTTTCCTTCTGCAGGTGGGGACCGGGGGGCTCGAACCTGGGTCCTTGAGCACTATAATGCATGCACCTAAACAGGTGTGTCACCTTCTGACCCCCCTTTTTACTATTTTATTTGATTAAACAGAAATTGAGAAAGGAGGAGGAGATAGAGAAGGAAAAAGATAGGCATCTGCAGAACTGCTTCACAGCTCCTGAAGCATCCCCACTGCAAGTTGGGAGTGCAGGGCCTTGAGCCTGGGCCCTTGCGTGGGTCCTTGCAGTTGGTACTATATGCACTTAACTGCATGCACCACTGTATGTCTCCTCTCACCCTCCCTTTCTTTTTTTTCCCTTTCTTTTCCTCTTTAGTTTTTTGACAGATACAGAGAAATTAAGAGGAGATGGGCAACACAGAGAGAGAGAGAGAGACGTGTGCAACACTGCATCTCCACCTGTGAGGGTCCCCCACACCCACAGGTGGCATCAGGGGCTTGAACCTAGGGCCTTGCTCACGTTAACATGTGTCTTCTACCAGATGCATGGCACCCAGTCCCCCTTCTCTTCTTGCTTCTTGTTCTTTTGTTCTTTGGGGGCGTTCTCTCACAGAGTTTCTCCAAGTCTCCTCCTGTGTCCCTCCCCTACCTCCTCCATTTAAACGCTCAGACTGGGGATATGGGTGGGGACAAGAGTCAGCACTGTCACTCATCCATTCCTTGTGTCTGAAGCACCCTCCCCTCCCCCCCCAGCAACTTTGGCTCCAGGCTCTTTGCCATCGACAGACTGTGACCAAGCTGCAGCCACTGCCCTCATGGGCTCTGGCTCTCACACTCCTCAGAGGGCTGCCACTTCTCCTGTTGCCGCTGCCATCAGTGGTGTTTTTGTGGACCTGGTGCTCTCACCCACATAGGCTCAGCCTAGATGGAGGCAAGCACACAGCTAGGCTTCACTCCACTGTGTTCATCTCAAAGTCTAGAAGCCTTTGCAGTCTCAGCTCCATGGTCGAGTAACTAAAGGTCCAGGTTTGCTTCACGAAAAGCTCAGTGGTGAGGGCCTGCGACATAGTTGACCCAAACTAGCATTTCAGTGAGTGAAAGGAACTGACAGCACAAATCACACAGTAGGGAATTTGCATCTAAGTCACCTATTATGTTCCTTTTTTGACTTTTAAATTTATTTATTTATTTCTATTTTCCATAGGACAGAGAGAAAATGAGGGCAGAGAGGAGATAAAGAGAGAGACAGCGAGAAAGAGAGGGAGGGAGTTCTGCAGCATAGCCTCACCACTTGTGAATTTTCTCCCCTACTGATGGGAACCTGCTTGGACCCAGGTCTCAGTGCACTGTAATGTGTGCCCTCTATAGGGTATGCCAACGCCTGGCCCCTAGTGTAGTTCTTCTTCTCCTTCTCCTCCTCCTTCTTTTTTATGATTCACAACTTTATTGATCATGTATCGTTCCAATTTTAGTATATATGTTGACGAAGCGAGCACCCTATTGTAGTTCTTGAAAGCATGTCTTGAAAGTATGTCTTGCTATATCCTGTCCTGGCTTTAAGATGGCAGATTAAGACCTAGTTGGTGTTTTAACAAGAGAGAAAAGGAAAGCCCAGTGTTTAAAGCAGGGGTGGGAATTCCTGCTGGGCCACAAAGCCAGGAAAGGAGGTGAGGTTAATACAATCAGCTTTGAAAACTGGCTGTCAGAGGAAGAAAGACACAAATGACTGTAAATGGAAGCAGCAGCCCTGCTTTCACCCTGCCCAGCCCCCCAGAAGTGGTGCTGCTGGGCTGCTCTGGGCTGGGCTGGGCTTGTAAATGCGAAGAAACCAGCCATCATCTCTCTCCTTCACAAACTAAAGAGCTGGGAGTGGGGAGGCAGTGGTGGGAGCTGGGAGGAAGAGACACGGGCTGGTTCTGCAGCAAACAGAACTCTGAGGCTGCACGGGCCAAGGTCAAGGCTGGGTTCCCACAGAAAAGGTGCAAGTCACCCATTAGACCTTGACAAAATATCGTAGACGAAGTTCCCAGACAATGAGCAGGGTCCAGGTTATCTAATAAAGACTGGAACTTTCCCAGCTGCATTCCTCTGCTGTCATTCTCCTGGTTTCTAGAAGAATGTACAGAACACAGGGAAACCCAGTCATCACCTAACAACTGAAGGGAGGAAATGAACTTGTTTTCAATGATATGAAAAAAATGAAGTAGCACTCAGTGTATTCACACAAATAAGACATATGAAAAACACTATGAACATGGTAGAAATGGCACATCTAGGACATAAACATTGTATGGTAAGGAAGAAAACAAAAACAATAGTAAAATAATATAATAGTCATGAATCAGAATGAAAATTACTTCCTTCTCTGGGATATCTTAGTAGTCTGGATAGAATAAGGATTCAAAGTCTGATAATAACAACAGTCTACCAAGTTGGAGAAAGGTTGCAGACCTGAGGGAATAAATGGGTGTCTCAAACATCATCATTAAGGACTTAATAAATACTTGAGAAACTCTAAGAAAGACCAGAGTTTATTGCTGTAGCTCAAACTATTTACAGGAGAAAGACAGAGATTCATGGTAAGTCAAGTTAAAGAGGAAAGAACAAAAAAAATTTTTTTTAATATTTATTATTTGTTTTATTTAATGAGAGAGGTAGAGAAAGACAAGGCACTGCTCAGCTCTGCCTAACAGTGGTGCCTGAGATTGAACCTGGGACCTCAGAGCCTCAGGCATGAGAGTCTTTTGCAGAACCATTATGCTACCTTCCCAGCCCCCAGACAAATCTTTAGAAATGAGCCAATAGCAGCTGGGAAAATAGTTCAACTGGTAGGATATTATCCAATGACCTACCATGCCTGAGACTGCCAGTTTGATCCTTGAGGCCACATGTACCAGAGCTATGCTCTGACTTGTGTCTCCTCTCTGGCTCATCTGAAACTCTCATTCGCAAATAAAACAAATAAAGCATTAGTCTTAAAGAAAAAGAAATGAACAGGGGCCAAGTGGTGGTGCATGTGCTTAAGTGCACATGTTACTGTGTACAAGGACCAAGGTTGGAGCTCCTGCTCCTCACCCAAAGGAAGGAAGCTTCACAAGTGGTAAAGCAAGTGCTGCAGGTGTCTTTCTGTCTCTTTCCCTCTCTGTCTCCCGAGCCCCACTCAATTTCTCTCTGTCCTACCAAAGGGAATAATATATTTAAAAAAAAAAAAAAAAGGAAAAAAATGGCCTCCAAGAGCAGTGGATTTATAGTGCTAGCATCCAACCCCAGAGATAACCCTGGTGGCAAATAAATCAATAAGTAAATGAAATGAACTACTAGATATGAAGACGAATAAATCTGATTTGAATTAATATCCTTGAAAAAGCAAGCCCAGCAAAGAAAAAATGAAGTCCAATTAGCATCAAGCAATTTCCTTCAAACTGAGAGGAGTGAAAACCCGAATCTTCAGCCTGAAAAGCTCCTCTATCCCAAAGATATGAGACAGGACACCTCAGTTCTGTCATGAAAATTAAAGGGTAAAATCCTGCACATGAGGAGGCTGACAGCAAAGTCCATCTGTGGTAACCCCAGAAACTGCACAACCCCCAGGATGCCCCTCATCCCTAGAATTTAGAACCTCCAGACCTTGGGAAGTGGATTAGTGCTTGTCACATTCTTACAAATCTAGATGCTTGATTTTCATTTTGAGTAATATTTAATATTCTTCCTCCTAGAAGTGCCTGTGACTATGCTGTTTGCTGAGTCTGTCACCTTTGAGGATGAGGACCCATCACCCTTCTAGGGCACCCTGTCCTTGGGTTCTTCCCTCTTTTCAGAGCAGAGTAGATGCCCCTACATTGTCTTTGACAGTAGGTGACATTATGGAAAAGTCCAAATTCACACACATACAGAGTGTATATGATATATGTTCCTGGCCGATCGATTAAAGGGCCAGTGTTTTACCCTTTAATTTTCATGACAGAACTGAGGTGTCCTGTCTCATATCTTTGGGATAGAGGAGCTTTTCAGGCTGAAGATTCGGGTTTTCACTCCTCTCAGTTTGAAGGAAATTGCTTGATGCTAATTGGACTTCATTTTTTCTTTGCTGGGCTTGCTTTTTCAAGGATATTAATTCAAATCAGATTTACTCTCCTCCTCTCCCCGGCTCCCCACCTGCAGGGGAGTCGCTTCACAGGCGGTGAAGCAGGTCTGCAGGTGTCTAGCTTTCTCTCCTCCTCTCTGTCCTCCCCTCCTCTCTCCATTTCTCTCTGTCCTATCTAACAACAATGACAACAACAACAATAATAATTACAACAATAAAAAAAAAAAGAAAAGAAGATGCACAATGTGCTGGTTTAAAAATATATATATATCCCGGGAAAATAGACAATGCCCTGAGTGCACAACATGGCGGAACAGGCACTCTGAGAATGTCCCAACTCTCGCGGGAACTAGCAGTAGCCCGAGGGGACAACATGGCAGATGTGAATGCATCAGCACAATTTCCCAGCAGCACATGGTAATGTGTGTGCTCTACCAGCTGTGCCCCTTCACCCCCACTCCCATTTTAAATGTGTGCTCACCTCCCCATTTAAAAGCCAACTGCACTGACTTTTAAATTTTCTGTATATACATAAATATATATATTTTTAAAAATATTTATTTATTCCCTTTTGTTGCCCTTGTTTTATTGTTGTAGTTATTTCTTTTGTTGTTATTGATGCCATCATTGTTAGATAGGACAGAGAGAAATAGAGAGAGGAGGGAAAGACAGAGAGGGGGAGAGAAAGATAGACACCTGCAGACCTGCTTCACCGCCTGTGAAGCGACCCCCCTGCATGTGGGAAGCCGGGGGCTTGAACCAGGATCCTTACGCTGGTCCTTGCACTTTGCACCACATGCGCTTAACCTGCTGGGCTACAGCCCAACCCATATATATATATATATATATATATATATATATATATATATATATATATATATATATATATATTTAAACTAAATGCAAAGGGAGTCTTTCACAGAAGGGAATACACAGACATCTGAACACATTTCAGATTCAGATGTTCATCTGAGACAGCCAGGAGACGCCTACTCTTCCTTTAACAAATGCCCCAGATCGCAAAATTATTTGCAGAGAAACAAGTATTTTTGTCCCTAAATTTAGCATCTACATGTGCCCTAGCTAGCAGATGGCTTAGAGGGAGCTCTCTGCTGTGATCTGTATAGATGTCTCTCTGGGTGTTGGGATTAAATAAGAAATAACTCTTTCTAAATCCAGGAGGACACATCAGTTGCCTCTCAAGGCTGACAGCAAACGGAACCCAAGCCAGGAGCTGGGGATTGGCAAGGAGGGACACAGGAGTTTGAGGTTCAGAGGGGCTGGAAGATTTGCAGTATCGTCATCATCATCGTATCATTATTGTTTTATTACCATTTCACAAGATTGACTAGAGCACCCCTCAGTCCTGGCATGTCTGGTGCTGCGCATGCAAGTCCTGTGCTCTCTCACTGAGCTGTCTCCCCAACCCAGCTCTCTCCCCTTTAAAGCTGAGAAGGAGAAAAGATGTGTTCCTGTTCTGAATATGAGTCTTCTGCCTTGGAGAGGATTATGTCTGAGTCACAGAAAGGCCAACACCTTCAGCACCTAGAAGCTGTATCGAAAGAAGAAAAGGAATGGAAACCCAAGTGATTCAGTTTCCCTTTCCACCCAGACCTGAGGCGATATCTCCCTTCCTGCCACTAAGGGGCTTCTGGCTGAGAAGCTGAGTCAGCTGCAGGTGGTTCAAGGCTGGCCTGGGAACCCCAGGGCTCCTAAGAGATGCCCTGTGGAGTGTAGCCAACTTTTAGAAGGGGCCCCAGGCAGACACCCTGTTGTATGCTTTACATTGGGTTCTAGTTCTCCCCCACCGAGAGAATTAGATCAGTCCAGTTAGTTTCGCGGGCCTGCTTGGCCCCGCCCCGAAGGAACCCCGCCAGAGTTCCTGAGTTCCTGAGTTCCAGAGTAAGAGGGAGTGCTTGTGCCGCCTCAAAGAAACAGCAGAGTTCTGTTTGGTGATTAGTTTGTCTTAGTTTATGAATCGTTGTTCCTGAATAAAGAAATACAGCTTCCTTGCCCAGCCGTACATCTCTGGTCGTCTCTGTTACCCACCCGTGAACCTAGCCCGCCCAGCTGGAGCCACTGAATTTTAACAACAGACCCCCAGAACTGAGGCTCCTGTGGCTATGGGTGAGGACAGACCCCAGCAGGCTGCCCTGATGGCCCAGGCAAACCCCTCTCCCCTTTCTGGATTTAGCAACAGGATCGTGGCTGTGGCAGCCAAGCAAACCTAGTGGCAGGGTGACTTTCTCTGCCAGTCCTGGGTTTCTGCAGCTCTGTGCTCTGCAGCCCTGCCTGGGGGCCATGCTCTGCCAGAGCCAGAGAGGGAGGGAGGAATAGAGGGAGCAAGGGAGGGAAAAGATGGATGCAGGGTGGATAGATACATGCAGCAATGGAAGGATGGATGGATGGATGGATGGATGGATGGATGGATGGATGGATGCACAGATGGACAGATGGACAGATGATGGACAGGTGAACGGGGAGGGTTGGCCTGCACA
Source organism: Erinaceus europaeus (assembly GCF_950295315.1). Classification (NCBI taxonomy): domain Eukaryota; kingdom Metazoa; phylum Chordata; class Mammalia; order Eulipotyphla; family Erinaceidae; genus Erinaceus; species Erinaceus europaeus. Next base: position 26,696,726 of record NC_080164.1, on the reverse strand, counting down.
CTGGCACCAGGTAGTCCTGCCCATGGAGCGGTTTCTTTAGCATCAACTGCAACTCTGGGCATCCCCCTCAGCCTCACCCAAGCATTTCTCAGAGCCGCTCTGCACCCAGCTCTCTCTTCCCAGCCTCTCTGTGTGGGTGTGTCCTCAAGGCCACAGGGACAGCTCGAGGGTAATGGCTGAAGGGGCAGTTGAGAGCACAGGCTGCTGGGGCAGTTTCTGGGAGACAGAGGAGGCGGACAGCCGGGTGGGGTGCTGGCTAGGCTGAGTAGAGCTTAGGTGGCCTGTGGGCTACACACACAGGAGTTTTCCTGGAAACCTGCACATCTGGGGTGGGGGGCATGCTCTGCACATGGACAGAAAGTGGGGTCCCCCATCAGGAACTACCCTAGAGATAGAGAGGGCTGGGGTTCTGCTCAGCCAGGCTCTGTCTGGGTCCCCTCAGAGCACAGAGGAGGGGATGGAGTGGGGATACTCCCAGGGGGAGGGTCTGCCACTCTCCACCTCTCCTCCAGCACCCCCCAGCTTTCCTTCCCTTCCGTGTCTACTGGGACCTGTTTCTTGAAGGACCCAGAGGCTCTGAGGATGGGCAGTGCTTTGCTGCCCCTCCTGCAGCTGCTCCTCACTGCCTGGTCTCCCCCCAGCCCTCAACCCCGAGTTTGCTTTGGGCTGTCAGGATTCAGCACCATGTGATGCCCCCACAGAATCAGCCCAGGTTGGCACAGCATCTCTCTAATGAGTGGAGAGCAAATATGAAAGTTGAGGCGGGCAGAGAGAGTAGAGCGGGGTCTGCCCATCTGGAGGGCTTATGGGTGGTGTGTGCTTTGGGTGTGTTTTCTATGTGGTGTGTGTTGTGGGTGTGGTAAGTATCTGTGGTGTATGTGTTATGTGAGGTGTGTGTATGTGTATGAGGGATGTGTGTGGTGTGTGTGTGGTCTGTGTGGTGTGTGTGTCATGCGCATGGTCACACTCACAGGAAGAAGCAGCCAGTCAACATCCCCCAGTAAGAGATGGCTTTCTCTTATAATTCTTCTGCAGGAGTACATTGATGTAGGTGCATTTTCTTGCCTTTTCATCTCCTTTGCCTAACCCCCAGACTACAGACCATTTAGTGAAGGGTAGATTAAATTCACTCCTGTTTTATTTTCTTTTGCTGTTCTCCTAATTCAGATAAAAAAAACTGTGGATAAAAAAAAAGTGGAGGTGGTGGGGAGAGTGAAGGGACCTAATTATGGCATGTGTTGAATAAGCCACAAACTGCTCTGTCCATGTTTAGCCTAGCAGGTGAGCTCATCACTGTCCTGTTTTAATGTTTCCATATTATCTGTGTTTTATCATTTCTTCTTCTCCTTTTTTTTTTAAGAGGCACACAGAGAGAGACCACAGCACAGAAACTTTTTTAAATGCAGTGTGGGCTGGGCTCAAACTTGGATCACTATCCAAGTGATCACAGGTGATGGACCTACCCACTTCATTTTTTTGTGTTGAAAGAGAGAGAGAGAGAGAGAGAGAGAGAGAGAGAGAGACAGACGCTGGAGCACAGCTCCACTATCTCCTACAGAGCTGGGAACCAGCCCAGGGCCTCATAATCACCCACTGCTAAGCCAACCTCTCTGGCCAAAATGAAAAAGACCAAGATAGTCACAGTAAAACTCTCTTCCCACTCAGGAACTGCTGGTTGTGCAGTCGCCTTCCTGGACTCAAGGAGAAAAATTTTTTCCAAACCTCTTCCAGCCACAGATCCTGAAGGCAGGAAGCTGGGATAAAGCACAGGCAAAATTCCTGTCCAACTGCAGCCACTGAGAGTGTAGGTTCCCTCAGTCTACTAGGCTCAAGCCCAGAGAAGAATTCCCCAGGCATCTACGGGTCTATTCTATCCTCCCAAGATTCCACCATAGGGGGCTCAAAAGCACTGGACTCCAGACCCTGCAGAAGCAGGAATTGGGAGGAGAGAGGGTCCAGGAAGGCTGTCAGAGCTAGCACTTCCTCTTGGGCTTCTATCCACCCTGACCTTGTCACTCGCCGCCATCCTCCAGCCAAGGCCAGAAGTTCAGCCATTATCTGGGCACAGCCAAAGCTCCCCCACCCTGCCTCCTGCTTCCTCCACTGCAAAGTGGCTCCATCAGCTGACCCCTACACCCCTTCACCCAGGCTTTCCTAAGGGAAGCAGCTGCTGAGTTCAGCCAGGACCCACCTAACACATCTTCCTAGACCCATGAAGCCCAGCATAGCTGACCCTTCCCCCAACTGGGACAAATGTCTGCTCTGTATCATGAAGGACAAAGCATGGAGAGAAGCTCACAGGGCCAGAGATGGCACTAGGTAATAAAGTTTCCCTCTGGGGCCCTGCCTACAGCCCCATTGCTGCAAATAAGCCCCCCACTCCCCTTTCCCCCTTCCCCCCCCAGAAAAATCTAGCATCAGAAGTTCTTCTCAGGCCAGGGAAACAGCTCAGCCTGTTACAGAACCAACTTACTTGCCCAAGTCCCCAGAGGTCCCAGGTTCAGTCCCTGCCACCACCTTATGCCAGAGCTGACTATCATCTATCTATCTATCTATCTATCTATCTATCTATCTATCTATCTCTACCTCTCTTGTTCTCCTCCCTTTCTCTCATTATAAATAAGTAAATATACACATAAATAAATTTTGTTTTAAGAAGTGCTTGTAGGGTTGGGGAAATAGCACAATGATTATGCAAAAAGGCTTTCCTGCCTGGACCTCTGAGGTCCCAGTTTCAGTCTTCTATATTACCATCAGCAGAGCTCAGCTTTGCTTCCATTTAAAAAAAAAAGTGAAATTAAAAGGGGGGGAGTGTAGAAGGAGAAAGGGAAGGGGAAGGAGAAGAGTTAGAGTAAGAGGAAGCTGTACTCGTGCTACTTGGCATCTTCCTTAGCAAAATAACTCCTATTGGGAGTTAAAGGAACAGTGGACTAGCACAGCATTCCCTCCCTCCCAGAGCAGAGCTAGACTTTTTCCTTTGCTGAGCTGCCCAGTGTTTGGATCCCCTGTCTAGTTCCAGAAGAATCTAGACAGCAGAGGATTTCCCCAGCCCCCAGCAATGGCCAACTGTGGGATTCCTTCTGACTTGTGGATTTCAGTTGGAGGGAGGGGCATGGCTACATAGGGTATCACGACTCCGAATACACACTTATAACTTGGACACACAAAACCAAAGTGAAATGATGCCAGTGCAGTAGGAGCCTAAAGAGAAAAGACATCACAATGAAATGTCTCACAGGACCCAAGGTGCCATGTATCAGAATAGAGAAAGGCCATTGCGACCTGGGCGTTCAGTGTCTAAAGCACAGTACTGGCAAACAAGAGGCCCCAAGTTCCTCCAGCATTGCACATGCTGGAGTGATGCTCTGGTGTTCTCTTTCTCTCTCATAAGTAAATGAAATCTTAAAAAGAAAAGGGATGTTGAGATTACAATAAGCTGATCCAAACAAACTCTGAACTCCTGGCTCCTAGGTGAGCACAGGACAGGAGGAGCTAGTGACTGAGGAAACCAGGTGCAGGGTTTGGCTCTCTGCACCTCCAGGCCCTTCTCTATGGCCCTAGAAGTCCTCAGAGATGAAAAGCTTACTGGCAGGCCAGGAGAGGCTGTGGCTGTATGTGCTCCATGAGACGCAGGACTGTCTCCTGGTCGGCTTCTTCCAGTTGTGTGGTTGAGGCCCTTCCCACAGGGGCCAATGGAGAAGAGAACACCTCCATCCTGTGCCTGCAAAGCAGGGCTCCCTGGCAGCTCAGGAGAGGGTGTGCAGCAGGCTGGAGGCAAACTCAGCCTGCATGCAGCTGCCTCCCTAGCCAGCGGACCTACCCCAAACCCACAGGAAATTCAAACCAGAGCGCCTTCCTGTTGTGAATGAGGCCGCCGCTGCCCCAATGCCTCTTCTCTCTCTGCTCCCTGCTTGCCTGTCTGCAAAGCATCCATGAGCCGAACCTGAAGTACTTGGATGGGCTGGGACAACAAGACATGGGGTGAGGGGGCCAGACCCAGGAGGCCTGGAGCTAAGAGCACCCTAGCCCTGTAAGAAAGGTTGGAGGCCACAGCTTGGAGATGAGACTCCACGAGATCAGAGTCTGGAAACAAGCAATTGAAAAAGGCAGTGGGTGTGTTTCCCCAGACTCCATGGAGGGCAATGCTTCAGAGGAACTAGGGTGTGATTCAGGCTCAAGACAAGAATTATGGTGCATTTTGTGAGACATGTTGCTTTCTATTTTAAAAATATTTATTTCTTTCACATGATAGAAAGCTTTACAAGAGCGAGAGGAGACAAGAGCAGAGGGGAGAGAAAGTATATACAGTACTGGAGACTTAACTAGGAGCCTTGGGCATGCAAGTCCTATGCTTTGTCAGCTGAGCTCTTTCCCTGAGCACTGGCCCTTGGGTTGCTTGCTTGTTCGTTTGTTTTGCCATCAGAGTCATCACTGTTCCCAGAAGTAATTTTTTTCTTTCTATTTTATTTGATATGACAGAGAGAGATTGGAAGGGGAGAGGAAGATAGGGATAGAGAAAGAGAGACATCTGCAGACCTGCTCAACCCCTCGTGAAGCATTCCCTCTGCAGATGGGGAGCTGGAACCTAGGTCCTTGCAACTTGGAATATGTGCTCTCAGTGGGGCTCACCACCGCCAGGCCCCAACTTCCAGGTCTTAGTACAAGAAGGTTCTGATCCTTAAATGCTAAGATCAAGATAGCAGCAATCTGTCTGAATTTAATCCTGCTCAGGCCTTCTTTTTTTCTTCAAGGTATTCTGTGAAATAATCTCACTGGAGGCCAAAATACATAAGTAAAAGCAGAGCTGCTCGGGATACTAAGAGGCCATTTTCACCTCAGCTCAGGACTGCATATACATTCTGGTAGGGTGGAAATTGTGATCATGGAAAGGGGTGTGTTTAGAACTTGTTCCACCATTAAACTTTTGTCATTTAACAACTGTCAAGAAGCACCTTTCTCATTCTGCATGCTGGGCCCACGAGGGGTCTACCTCCCACATTTATAAGTGGTGGTGGGAGTGTTTCCTTGTCTTTGGGGATGGCGTGTCTCCAACAGACTGACAGGAGAGAAAGAAAGGCCTCAGGAGTTCACCTGGGTGGAAGTCAGCGAGATGCTCAGTTCATGTCTTCCTTGGGGCTGGGAAGAGGACTCAGAGGCCTGGGTCCCTGGCAGGTGACTTAGAAATTCGTGACTGAGTTCTAATTGATAATACGAGCTTCAAGAGTTCCCTTGAAAGTGACATTACATTGGTGGGCTGCTGCAGTCAGGCTTCCATGCCAGGTCCACCAAGTAACAGTTGCATTACAGTGAGGGGGACACCGTCTGTGCAACCTCCAGACGGGGAGAAACTGCCCTGGATGGGGAGAGCCAGGGGCTGCCTTTCCCATTGTGGACAGATTGCTACTCCCTGTTCTCTTCACTTCCTGCCAGCCCCCAGAATTCTGAAGAGCCCAAGCTGCAAGCATGTTTTTGTCTTATCAAAACTGGAATCAGACTTCAAAAATCGATGTTAGTGCGAATCACCTTTTTCTTTCCCGTCACAGTGTGAAGGACCTGCCACAAGAGTCAGCTCAGTCCCCAGGCCAGTGGGGTGTCCTTTGCAGCCATCCTTGCCATCACTTTATCCCTGGTGAGGCTGCCAGGATCCAGGGTTTCCGATGTGAACCCCTTATAGAGTAGATGGTGAAAGAGAAGTTTGGAGGTGGTCAACACCAGTATACATCCCATGATGGGATTTCACTGAGTGTCTCACACAAGTACCTTACCCTCAGCCTTTTTATTGAGCCTATGCATTTACATCAAGACAGCTGTGTCAAGTATAAGCGGATTAAGGGAGGACACATTTAAATAATCTACCTTTTAGTATGTAAACCACTCTATATCAGACTTGTCTCCAATCCTAATGATTACATCAAATTCTGTTTACTCTGAATCTCCTGACCTTACCCCAAAGTTGTAGGCATGGTTCAGGGGTAGTAGCTGGCCGCCAGCTATAGACGAATTTCTCTCCTCTCCGTGTGTTACAAACTCCTTGAGAGGGTGCTTCTGTCATGTATTTCTCCTCTTACAGAGAAATTCCTATCATCCGCCCAAGCTGGTTTCCACCCAGGAAGATCTACCTGCAAACAAGCCCTGGCCCTCTCAACTTACATTGAAAATGGATTCCAGAAGAATTAAAAGACGGGTGCTGTCTTTGTTGATCTCACAGCAGCCTATGACACGGTCTGGCACCATGGTCTCCTAGTCAAGATCTCAAGATGCCTGCCTCCATGGGTGGCCAACACTATATCGTTTCTTCTCCAAAACGGAAGATTCCGGGTGCATCTGGGTGACAAGTCTAGCAGATGGAGACTTGTCTCAAGTGGCCTCCCCCAGGGCTCTGTTCTGGCTCCTACGCTATTTAATATTTACATCAATGACCTTCCAGAAACTTCTTCAAGGAAGTTCATCTACGCCGATGACATCTTCTGTGCAACTCAGGCATCCAAGTTCGACATCCTCGAGGAAACACTCATGAAAGACATGTCTCTGATATCTGATTATTGTAAAAAATGGAGACTAGTCCCTAGCACTGCAAAAACGGTATCATCTGTTTTCCATCTACACCATGCCTCGGCCTCGCGTGAGCTTAATGTGCAGCTTGACGATACGAGAATCCGGCATGAAGCCCAGCCAGTCTATCTTGGCGTTACTCTCGATCGCGATCTGTCATTTCACGAACATCTCATAAAAACTGCAGCAAAGGTGGGCGCCAGGAATAACATCATTGCAAGACTGGCCAGCTCCTCATGGGGCGCGAGCGCTTCCACACTACGATCATCCTCTCTGGCATTATGCTATTCCACTGCAGAATACTGTGCCCCAGTATGGTTCCGTAGCCCCCATGTCCACTTGGTCGATTCCAAATTATATTCCTCCATGAGGATAATTTCTGGAACCATCCGTTCCACCCCGGTTCCATGGCTGCCAGTTCTTAGCAATATCGCCCCGCCAGATATTCGTCAGGATGCGGCATCATCTAAGTTCATTTCCCACGTCTATGCTCGACCGGACCTGCCAATATACGCGGATATCTTCGCCCACCCTGTCCAACGCTTGACGTCTCGTCACACAATCTGGTCCCCTACGCCTACACTGAACTTCTCTGTTCCAGACTCTTGGAAACAGAGTTGGCAGTCAGCTGAGGTAAAGAACAAACACCTCATCACAGACCCCTGCAAGCGTCAACCCAGCTTTGACCTAGCACGTTATGATTGGGCCCTCCTCAATCGCTATCGAACAGGCCATGGCCGGTGCGCCACTATGTTCCATCGCTGGAGAGCCAGAGATAGCCCGAACTGCCCCTGCGGCTCCAGACAGACTATGACCCACATAGTCAATGACTGCCACCTCTCCAGATTCAAAGGAGGTCTCGAAACTTTACATCAGGCTCAACCTGACGCTGTTGACTGGCTACGAAAGAAGGGCAAACGCTAGAAGAAGAAGAAGGGGTAGTAGCTAAGGCTTTTTTTTTTTTTTTTGCCTGTGGGGCCCTTTGATCCATTATCTGTGTTTACTCTGATGTGGGCCAAACACCCCTGGATACTGGAGCCAGGAATAGCATGAGAAGACAAAGAATTTCTTTTTAACTATCTTTATTTATTGTAGAAACCGAGAGAGAAGGGGGAGATAGAGAGTAAGAGAGACAGAAACACCTGCATCACTGGTTCACCACTTGCAAAGTTTTCTCCCTGTAAATGGTGACTGGGGGCTTGAACACAGGTCCTTGAACATTGATTGTAAAGAGTGCTCAACCAAATGCCCTACCATCTGTCCCCAGAAGACAAAGAATTTCTGCCATGACTAGTCAACTACTCTATAGTTCTTTTTCTTCTTTCTTTTCTTTTTTAATTTCTTTATTGGGTATTAATAACTTACAGTCAACAGTAAAGTACAATAGTTTGTACATGCATAACATTTCCACATAACAATACAACCCCCACTAGGTCCTCCTCTACCATCATGTTTCAGGACCTGAATCCTCCTCCCTACCCCAGAGTCCTTTACTTTGATGCAATACACCAGACCCAGTCTAAGTTCTGCTTTGTGTTTATTGTTCAATTTTTTTTGTAATTGGATTCATTTCATTGAAGATGGCTTTAAAATTTAGATGGAAGAGAGTTCTGCCAATATTTTTCTCTAAGTACTTGATAGTTTCCAGTATAACATCCAAGGGGTGTTGAAATCCCCTACTATTACTGTGTTGCTATTAATATATTGTTGTAGCTCTTTCAGTAGATGTTTGATATATTTAGATGGCCTCTCCTTGGGTGTATAGATTTAATAATCGTTAAGTCCTCTTGATTGACTGATCCTCTGAGCATTAAGTAATGTCCATCCCTATCTTCTTAAGTTTTATTTATTTTAAGGTTGATCCTGTTAGATTGAGAGTAGCTGTTCTTGCCCCTTTTTGTGGTCTGTTGGCTTGTGTTTTCTGATCCATCTTCCTACTCTGTGCCTTTTAATAGGTGAATTCAGGCCATTGACATTTATTGATATTATATCATGAAGATATTTTAATGCTATTATTCTAACATTTTAGAGTGTTCTCATATATGACATGTTTATGATAATGTGATTGTTTATAAGAGATCTTTCAGAACTTCTTTCAGGGCAGGCTTGGTAATAGTTGATTCCTTCAACTGTTGCTTGTCTGAGAAGGTTTTTATACCTCCATCTAGTCTGAATGACAGAAGAATACAGTAGTCTTGGTTGAAAGCCTTTCTCATTGAAAGCTTGATATATCTTTCCATTCCCTTCTGGCCTGTAGTGTTTGTGTGGAGAAATCTGATGCTAATCTTATGGCTATTCCTCTGTAAATGACTCTTTGTTTTCTCTTGCAGCATTGAGGATCCTTTACCTATCCTTATTCCTTTCCATTCTATATATGATGTGTCTTCAAGTCTTTAAGTCTGGGTTCATTCTGTTTGGTACCCTCTGAGTTTCATGAACCAGTATGTCTTTTATGTTGTCTAGACTAGGGAAGTTTTCATCTATTATGTCCTGTAGAATGCTTTCTTCCCTTCCCTTCCTTTCTTCCTCTGGTAGGCCTATAATGCATCTATTAATTCTTTTGAAGTCATCCCATCTGCTGTTTTCAGTATCTCTTAATCTCTTTTTGAGATCTCTTACTTCTTAGTTTTCTCTAACTCATCCTCAATCTTGCTAGTTCTGTTTTCTGCCTCGCTTATTCTATTCTCTCTCCCCTCTGTTGTTTTCTGTAACATTGCTATTTTGTTAACCTATTTCTACCCTGTATTAGTTTGTTCAGCTAGTTGTGCTCTTAGCTCAGCTATTTCAGCTTTCAGCTATCTAATCGCCTCGAGATAGTATTTTCTTTTGGTGTCTCATTTGCTCTTTCCCCATTTCTGATATTACTTTCAAACTCTTTCTTCACTCCTATGACTAATACTTCAATTAGTGTTTGGATCTTTTTCTCAGTCTTATGTGCTTCTACCTTTGGGTGAGTTTTATCCGTGCTTTTGTCCTAGTTCATTTCTCCAATGTTTCTTCTTGGTTTAACCATTGCATATGGTGTGTTATGAGGTCCCTTTCTCAGTACTATTCAATCAATTAATCACACTTGCCTGGATTGACTTTTGTCTAAGTATGGTATATAAAGAGTTCACAGTTATGGAAATTAACAGTTGTTTCACTGTTGTCTCAGTCCTTGAGATGAAACATGGTGGCTGTTAAACCCTCTTTTGTTCTTTACCTTCCCTGTAGACTATGGGAGACTGTGGGCTTTTAAACTGTAAGTAGGTTTTTTTTAGCTTAATTACTCACTGCTAACCTAGAGATAAAATGGAGTGGGGAGAGATAGCACAGAGGTTATGCAAAGAGACACCCCTGCCTCAAGGGTCCAAGCCCCAGACCCAGTTGGCTTCTCTGACAGCAGCAAGAACTAAGCTGGGAAGCACTCCTTGGTCTTGTGAGTTTCTAAAAAAATATCCTGTTTGTACTCCATGGGTTCTGAGGCTTATTCAATGTGTCTCCAAATTCATGGGGAGAACAATGTGGAAAGGCTCCCACTATACAGCCTCACTTCCAGATCACTGGGAGTATATGTCTTCTCCTGAGTTGCCTGATCAGATAACTCCACACTACTGCTCCATCCTCCAAGGGACAGTAGAATGGAGACTCACAATTGCATTTGGTGAGCCTTAGGGAATCCTCTCCTGTCAGCAGTTCATTTGTTGATACAACTTAGACCAGAGATGGTGCCTCAACTGGCAAACTGCCAGACTGTTACCAGCTTCTCAGTGGTAGATACAGGCTTTCAGCCCCAGGACTCTCCCTTAGATCCCTCTCTGTCCATGAACCACACATGTTTGCACTCACCAGTGACTTGGTATGTTCCCAAAGTATTCCAAGTCTTGTGTTGTTGTATTCCTAGGTAATCTTCTTTGTTACTCTTAGTTGACTAGGGAGAGGAGAGAGCTGCAGCTGCTGCTACTCTGTAGCCCCACCAGCTATTCTGTTGTTCTAATGCATAGCTCTTAATGGTTAGAGAAATGGGTCAGCATAAAAGCAACATTGTTAACACATGTCCATAGTGACAAGATATTATGAATCACCCACAAGGTCCCCAAGAGACACCACTCACTTTTAGCAGAGAAGTCTTTCCTCCATAGTGGTGACAGAAAGTCTACAAGGATAAGGTCTCTTGAGGAGGGGATCTGGTCCCTCAAACTATGTCTTCTAGACTCAGAGATATGTCCTGGCCCTACCTAGACTATGATCAGTTTAGAGACCTCTTGGGGTCTGTGTTTGCCAGGAAGGTTTCTAGGAATGAAAGACATCTATGCAAAAATGGGATAAGGATTTTGGTGATTTTCATTTAAATATTTAAAGAGATAATGGCCTCAGAACCTTGCTTCTCAAAGGTGCAGCTGTGAGCACATACCCAATCCAGAGGGTGGGATGCAGTGTGAAACTCACCCTGTAATCTCCATGGAGTCAGTCAGCAGAGGTGGACAGATAAATGAGATTAGCTGCACATTGGCTGGTGATGCAGGGTCAGACATCCTGCCGCTGCACCTATGCTGCAAAGGTGAGTGATACTTTTGTCCCCATCCAGGAGTGTGACAGTCCCTGGGCTTGTTGACTAAATATTGTGCTGAGAACCAGGGTACCAGTAGTGGCACTCTTGCTTGACTTTTCCTTTAGGGTGAAAGCAGTTTTGGTGGGGTTTTTGTTGTTGGTTTTTTGTTTTTGTTTTCTCTTTCTTTCTTCCTTTTTTTGTTCCCCACCAGGGTTATCACTAGGGATTGATGCAATATATCCACTATTCCCAGTGGCCACTTTTTTCCTTCTTTCTCCTCCTCCTCCTCCCTTGTCCTTCTTCTTCTCCTCCTTCTTGTTCCTCCTCCTTCTCTTCCTTCTTCTCTTCACTTGATAGGACAGAAAGAAATCAAGAAAGAAGGGAGAGAGAGAGAGAGAGACTTGCAGTACTGCTTTATCACTCATGAAGCTTTCCCACTGCAAGTGGGTACCAAGGGTTTAAATCCAGGTCCTTGCACTTTGTAACATGCATGCCACTGTCCAGCCCTGAGCAGCTTGGTATTTGATGAGCAAAAAGCTAAAACTGATGGGAGAGATTCTATACCAGGAGGGACATTCATTCCAGAGGGGAGGGTCCCCATTCCTGGGTTGGGGAGGAAGAAGGTGACAGCCTATCCCTTCTTTTTAAAAACACTGCTGTAGAATCAGGGTCTTGCATATGCATCCCGGGCCAATTTTTCATCCAGAAAGAGACAGAGACAGAGATAGGGAGAGACACCACAGTGCTGGAGTTTCCACTACTGCCATAGCATCTCCCATGTGGTGCTGGGGATAGGACTAGGCTGCATGCTTAGCAAGGGACGTGGTCTGCCCAGTGAGCCATCTCAGGCGTCGTGTCAGCCCACTCTCATACCTCTAAGGGGCCTTGTACTTATAACCTAGACCATGTAACAGCCAGACTTGCTGAAATCTGATGCAATAGCGTGTGGGGTTTGGTTTTATTGTTATTAGTGTCTGTGAGAGGCATGATTTGTCTGTAGGAGCTGAACAAATGGATCATCCCAAAGAGAAAGGGAGAGAGAAAGAGAGAAATAGACAAGCACTCCGGTTTTGTACTCCTGGGACCCAGTTCTGCTCTAAAACCACCCACTTCTCCACTGAGAACAGAGAAATTTGAGATGACTGGGGAGGGGAGAGACAAGTGGGTAAGGGGTGACAGTCTGTTCTTGTAACCAGAACTGAGGTGGAGTGGGTGGACAAGAAGGCTGTCTGCCCCAACCATGTTTTGGGGGATCACAGGAGACTGAGGGTTGGGGAGGTTGTATTTTCTGCAGAGGCTCTGTGAGATCTGAGCTCACACAGAGTCTGGGAGCTCAACCCCCATACTGGAGCAGAGCCCACACCCCCCTAGAAAAGCACAGCCCTTCAGTACTGGATTGGCACCCTCCACTCTCCCCAGCATACCAGTCTAGTGAGGAACCGTGAAAAAGAAGTTCCACAAGTCTTGAACCCAAGAGACCCCTGCCAGGTGGGGCCCCAGGGTAGAGAAGGCTCAGGGGTGGGGCCCTGCACACCCCCAAGCCAGGAGCCCAGGCAAGTCAGCGACAAGCTTACGTGTATTTTCTTCTGGGAAAGGGGCCCAGAGCTTTCATCAGATTCTTTTTTAATTAAGATTGATTTTATGAGAGGAGACAGGGAGGACTAGAGCCCTGCTAAGCTCTGGCATAAGTTGGTGCCAGGGACTGAGCCAGTGGCCTTAGGACCCCAGGCATGTGAGCTGGTGCTCTGACAGACTGAGCCAACTCCCTGGCCCTTATTGAATTTTTAAAGGAACCTGAGCTTCAGGAAATGGGGTGTGTTTAGGAGGGGTGCCACAGCATGAGGATACAAGATGGATGAGTAAGGGAATTTGATAGAAAAGTGGTTTTAGTCCTCAAAAAAAATGAAAATGGGGGAGTAGGGCAGTAGTGCAATGGGTTGAGCGTACCTGGCACAAAGCGCAAGGACCAGTGTATGGATCCCGGTTTGAGCCCCCGTTCCCCACCTGCAGGGCAGTCGCTTCACAAGCGGTGAAGCAGGTCTGCAGGTGTCTATCTTTCTCTCCCCTCTCTGTCTTCCCCTCCTCTCTCCATTTCTCTCTGTCCTATCCAACAATGACATCAATAACAATAACAACAATAACTACAACAGTAAAACAACAAGGGCAACAAAAGGGAATAAATAAATAAATATTTTTTAAAAAATTAAAATGGAATTACCTAAGACCCAGCAATATCACTCTGGTATTTATTCAAAGGACTCTGAAACACAAACTCAAAGTGACATATGTGCCCCTATGTTCATAGTTACATTGTTCACAATAGCCAGAGTGGAAGCAGCCTAAATGGCCATCAACAGTTGACTGGCTGAACAAGTTATGGGATATTTACTCCATGGAATACTACTCTGCAATCAAAAAGATTGTACTGTGTCCTTTGGAACAAAATGGATTGGACTGGAGGTGATTAGGCTTAGTGAAATAAGTAAAGAGATGAAAGACAACTACTGGATGGTCTCACTCATGGTGGAATCAGAGATCCGATACACATGAATTTTCAATAAAATAAAATTAAAAACACAGGAGCAAGTGAACTACCTGTTCCTGCCACTGGAAGAGAAACACAAGGTCTGAAAATGCTGTGAAAAAGCACCAGCAGACAAGAGGCAGCAATCGTTTCTGGTGCTTCTGATCAAAAGGACAAAAAAAAAAGACTATATATATATATGTATATGCTTGCTGCCTCTTGTCTTAGGAAACTGTGTGTTTATTATTATGCAAATGAAGACAAACTGTTCTTCCACAAGCATGGCTTCTGTCATTTCTGCCACCAGAGACTATCTGAATGTCTTAGCATAATTGAATTCAGTCCTTTTTATTAAGGAACATTTATATCCAGGGATTGACGATGGTTCCTCCATACTCCCCTGCTGCTCTCCCTGTAAACTGTGCTTTCTAAATGCCTACTTTTCCTAGAAATATTTTCTTACTAGAGGACAGCAGCTCCTTTTTTTTTTTTTTTTTCCAGGAAGGGCTGTCTGGGAAACACCATTATTTGTTTGTAGTGGAGTAAGCCTGGAGGTTGGAACTTATTTATGCTTCCCCAGAGCCCTGTCCTGGAGTCAGGGGGCTTTCCAAGCCTGTCCTAGAGCCAAGCCCTCCTCCATTGGCAGGCTGGGGGTTTACAGGGTCCCAAGCCCTCCTCCATTGGCCGGCTGGGGGCATGTGGGGGGAGCTGCTTCACCCCCAAGGTGAAGGCTTTCTCAAACCAAGAGGCAACCTCCTCGCTCTGCTGCCTGAGTGCCAAGAGACTGCATTTTCTCCTCTTCCCCCTTTCTGGTTTGGTCAGCTGTTTCTGTGGACTGTGGGATTGTGGGAGCACCTCAAGCAGAACCAGCACTGCTTTAAGAAGAGCAGAATTTCTTTTTTCTTTCTTTCTTTTCTTTTTACTACCTATCATTTTTATTTATCTATTTATTTACTTTTATTTTATGGGGGGGCTAATGGTTTATAGGCACAGCCTCTCATCTCCCCTTGATTGGAGTCTAAGAGACACACCAGGACCCCATGTCCCTTAATCCTGCCCCTCTCTCTCTTTCTCCACAACCCTTTGCTTTGGTGCAATACACCACACCCAATCTGAGTTTTACTTTATCTTTACCCTTACTGTTCTTTGTTTTTAAGTTCCACCTATACGTGAGGTAACTTGCTGTTGGTCTTTCTCTTTCTGGCTTGTCTCACTCAACATGATGCCTTCAAGTTCAGTTCTGACCACAATATTGCAAAAGAAATGACCTCATTATTTTTAATAGATGCAAAGTACTCCATTGTATCTATGTACCACAACTTCCTTAGTTATTCACCTGTCTTTGGGCATCTGGGTTGCCTCCAGATTTGGGCTATTAAAAACTGTGTTTCTACGAACCCTGCTGTGCAGAGGACTTTTTGGTAGCTTTCCCTCCTCTGGGTAAATCTCTAGGAAAGTGTCTACAAATACTCTGGGCAGCTCCCAAGTAGTTGGGGGTAGAGGGGAAGGCTGGGTCCCAGGTCCCTGGAACTGTCACTTTGCTCAGGACTGCAGGCTCGGGGACCCTGGTCAACCTATTAAAACCCAGAGTCACTTCAAATGCATTGTCCTCACGCCTTCACCTGTGTGAGGCGCCCTAGGATCCCAGAGCACATTGCCCCCCCAACAGAGTTCTGATTCTGTGAGCTATTATTATATTTTTGACTCTTAGTTACAAGAACAGAGAAAGAGGATCTGTTTTCCTTTCATCTATCAGGGGTGTCGTGTCTGAATGTAAATACAAACATCTGTTGACCACAATCTTCCAATTTTTTATCTTTGTTTATTTATTGGATACAGATAGCTAGAAATAGAGAAGGAAGGGAGAGAGAGAGGGAGAGATAGGAAGAGAGAGAAGGAGGAAGAGAGACATCTGAAGTACTGCTTCTCCACTCACAAAGCTTTCCTGTAGGTGGGGAGTGGGGGCTCAAGCCCAGGTCCTCATGCATTGTAACATCTGTGCTCAACCAGATACACTACCACCCGGCCCCTCAGCCGCAGTCTTTCATCCCAGGAAAAATAAGAATAAGCAGCCTGCTGCTGTCTAACTAATTTCTAGTGCCTTCCACCCAAGAGAGTTCCAAGAATAAGGTGTTTAGAGTCCTGGAAAGGCCCTCAGCAGGTAGATAAATAAGTTAACATATTTTATAATTTATTTACTTACTCATGTTTACTTTTTTTTTTCTTATAGAACCATTCTCATCTCTGACTGATGGTGGTGCCAGGGACTAAACCTGGGGCCTAGGAGCCTTGGCTATGAGGCCTCTTTGCATAACCATTATGCTGTCTCCTCCCTTTTTAAATATTTTATTTCTTTTAATTATATATATATACGTATACATATATATATAGAGAGAGAGAGAGAAAATCAAATGCACTGTTGTCACTACTCTTCAGAGAAGCGCAGGACAAGAACAAAGGGGACAGAGAAGGGGTCAGAGGACAACCAGGAGTGCATCTAGGGCCCTGACCAGGGCCCCCTCACTGTCCTTGCAGTCCAGCTGGAATGACCTTGGTGAGGAGACACCCCTCTCACACTCCTCTCCCTTAGACTTGTAAAGGCTTCATCCACCCATCTTCCCCCAAAGCTTTACTGTTTTACTGACAAGAGAACACAAGACAGGGATCACACCCAGGGCCCCAATCCTGTATTCTGCCAATCCTGTATTCTGCACTGTCCACCCCCAGGAGCCCCACTTACAGAAGAGCTTCCCAGCAATTTGGACACAATCCTCTAGTGACCAGCTAGCTTAGAGGAAAGTTACTGATTCCTGGGAGTCCCACTGTCCACTCACAAGCTCACCCTTCATCTATCCAGCCAATATCCATGCTTCCAGGCCTGGGGTTCGCCCCTCTCACCAACTAGCAGGCAGGAACCTCCACAGGCAGCTGGTTATCAGTTAACTCCAGCTGCTGGTGAGCGGGAAGATCAGGGAGGTCAGGGCTAAGGTTGGAAGGAGCTGTCACCATGGCCAGGAGCTGGTGATACCATGTGCACTTCCATAAAGCAGGGTGACTCACTTCCTAAGCTTTTCCTTGAGCTTCCTTTAAATGTAGCCAAATCCTACCTGGAGGATTCTAGGGAACTGTATTCTCAAACCACTGAAACTCCAGTGTCTTATGTTACTACTCTTCAATTCATCATCATCATCATCATCATCATCATCATGGCTTTCTCTTTTTTTCTTATCTGACTTAACATGATTCTTTCAAACTCTATCCAAATACTATTCAGCTATTAAAAAGATGAATTTACCTTCTTAACCCCATCTTGGATGGAGCTTGAAGGAATCATGTTAAGTCAGAAACAGAAGGATGAATATGGGATGATCTCACTCCTGGACAGAAGTTGAAAAACAAGATCAGAAGAGAAATCACTAAACATAACTTGGGCTGCAGTTAGTGTATTGCACCAAAGTAAAAGACTCTAGAGTGGGGGGAAGGGTTCAGGTCCTGGAGCATGATGGCAGAGAGGGCCTAGTGGGAGTTAAATTGTTATGTGGAAAACTGGGAAATGTTACACATGTATAAACTATTGTCTTTTACTGTCGCCTGTAAACCATTAATCCCCTAATAAAGAAATTTTAAAAAAGAAAGAAAGAAAGAAAGAAAGCTCCATACAAACTTAAGACAGTAATGGGAAACACAAAGTAAGATTTGGGCTGGTCTGATATATTGCACCAAAGCAAAGGATTCTGAGAAAGGAAGGCAGGGAGGGTGAGGGGGGGTGGTGCTTTGGGGTCCTGGTGCATCATGGTAAGGAAAGGAGAGTGTTTTATTTGCGGCCAACTATCATGGGGAGATGAGAAACTGCCCATGTGTCAGCAATTGTACCCTAAACCACTAACCCTCCCCCAATAAAATGATTAAGTAAGTAAAAACCAATATATCTCTCTATGTGTATATATATTTAAAGCCATCTGAAATTTCACAGACATTGAGTTTTATACATCCTCTAGAGACAAAAGAGACAAAATGTAGACCCATGTGTTTAGCCATGTCAGGCGGCATCGTGAATGATATGTTAAGTTATATGTAAGTTAGCTTATGACCCACAGCTGGTGAAGGAGGAATGGGACCAGAGTGAGCTACCAAAGCAAGTAAATCTAATCAGAGTCAGGGAATCAGGATGGAACTGTGTAGAGAACTCCAGATACAGGTTTTCAAAGCTGGACAAGAAATATGTTCCACATAAAAGTAGGAGACATTGATTTATATTAAAGAATCAAGAAAACACCAAGAACTTTCTAGTATATAAATTTGCTATATGTCTGTTTGTCGCTTTGTAGATGTGAGTACAAATCATATATAACACAGGGTGAGATTCAAATCCTTTGTCATCATTTAGACATGTGTCAGGAAGGAAAGGGGGAAAAAGAGAGCTTATACTAAGCTATAAATGTTCTCTGTGAAGATGATTATTTTGTTTTGTTTTTTAAAATGGAAAGGGGGAATGTATTTAAAAAGAACACAGAAGTCACATTTTTTGTGAAAGTTATCATTTGTGATCACTATTAAAGAGTTAGTGGGCAACAATTACAGTGATTTAGTGATCTGAAACATTTATGTTGAATAATCAGATATATTTTATGGACTTCAGAAAAAGCCAGACAATCACATTCATTGATGGGGAAGGAAATTCAGACCATTCAGTAGGGTCATCCCAATGGACAAGCGACAGGGGGGAGAGGTAGCACGGAAAGTAGGGGGAGGGTGTATCAAGAGAGCACAGAAAGTCAAGAGAATATTTGACATACAGGTAGGTCTTCCTTATTCTCTAAGCTCTTCTCAAATGCCGACCCCATCTTCACAACACACTGTGAAATGCTGTTATTATCCATTTCTTACAAATGAGGAAAGTACATTTAGGTGATCCGGCTAAGGTCCCATCAAAGGCCATCACGAATCTCCAAGAAGCATTAAGCAGCTGAGATTCACAAAAACCATTTAGGACAACAAGCTAGACTGAAAGTAAGAGCACAGATAGTCTTGAGTTTGTTGGAGAACATGGTTTCATGTAAACAGAAAACAGAGACTTCCTTCCACTCTGTGTTTATCTTTTCTATACAGAATGATATTCCTGCTGTAAAGTCTAGAACACGTTATTAGTAAGGAATCAGAGACCCAGATATGAAGTAAATCTGAAAGTAAGGACTAATTGTGCAAAATAACGTTACCTCTTTACACCCAACTTTACAACCTCTCGGTAGGCTAGAATAGCCTGCAGTTTCAACTGTAGTAACCTTTGAGTAACCAGGAAGGTTAAGACTTGCAGAATAAACCTGGAGATGAGCAGATGTCACAATTTTCAAAAATTAGGACAAAATATGCTCGTGGGTATTTCTGGAAAAATGTCAGGAGGGACTAGCAAACAGAAAATTAGAGCATTTGGAAAGGACAGAGCAACTGCCAGAAGTCAGCACAAATGTGTTAAGAAAAATAAATAAATAAATAAACATAACAGAGAATCCCATCAGTGCCAGTCTCAGGAAACTGTACAAAGGTAAAAAGCCATGCATTCCCTGGTGAGCCAGGGTCCACCTGCATTCCTGCTTGGCACACCAATGACTGAGAAGTGGGTCAGATGGCTAGAAATGTTGTCACACACATGAGCCCTCCAACCTGACATGAGCCAAGGAGAGGAAAAACCAGCATGGCCAGGAGGACAGAACATAAGTTTCATCAATTCAAATAAAGCAGTAAACTGCAAATAAATGGAGTTCCAGGATTTGTGGGCTACTTGAGCAGGAGATACTCAGAATCTCAACTTCAGAAAGCCAGCTTTTTAAAAATGGCAGCTGGCATAGCAGGACTTCACCTAAATCTGATGTAAATGTGTTTCTCTGAACTTGAAGGGGTCCCCAAACTTGATTAAGAGGGCAACACATCTCCTACACAATCCAGATGACCTGCTGAGCTCATTAATGAGAAGAAAGAAGTAATCAAATTAAATTTATTATCATCTTACAGAGGAAATGATGAGTGAACATAAGGCCTGTAGACCACATGTTGAAGTTATGCCTAGAGTTGATGGCTATGTTTTGCTATTATTTCCATAACTTATTCTCTCTCTCTCTCTTTTTGTAAAGAATCACATACATTTATCTAACTGCTCATAAACTTGATTGTAGTGGGCTGGGCATGGCACACCTGGTTAAGTACACATTTTAATGGACCGGAGTTCAAGCCCTTTGTCCCCATCTCCATGGAAAAAGCTTCATGATAGGTGAAGCAGTGCCACAGGTGCCTCTCTGACTCCCTCTCTATCTCCCCCTTCCCTCTCAATTTCTGCCTCTATCACATAACTAAATAAAATTAAATAATAATCATTCTAACATCTGAATTTCCAGGGATCTAGATCTTAAACTGTTGTTCCTGCTGGTTTTACTCATGGAGTACATTTCCTTGTGAAAAGTGAATTGTGAGTTGGTCTCTAAAAAAGAAACAACAACTTGATCTTAGTTTATTTGATCTTAGTGCACTTTTGCTTACTACTTAATATAAAGTTTCCACGATTTTGATTTTTTTTTCAGTGATTTTATGATTTGCATTATCTTGCCTTGGCAAAAAAAAAAAAAAAATCAGAGCTTTTGTTCTGTTTTGTGTTACTGGCTTAGGACAGATTCTAGAAATGGGGTGACAGAGCCCAGGAATAATGACATCTTAAAGCTCTTGACACCCATTACTAAATTGCTTTCCTCTGTTTTCTCATCAGTATGATAAGTCTTCCACACAATTAAATCTTCTGGCATTAAAGAGGTGAAATTACACCTCATCTTAATTCACACTCCTTAACGAGGCTGAACATCTTTCCATATGATTATCTGTCATTAGAATCTCCCCTTTCCTACCTCCTATACCTACCTTCAGAAATTTCTTCTGTGAATTCAAATAAGATTTGTTCAGTAAAGAAAATAAATGCTTCTTTGTCATTGTGTATTGTCTATTATTTTTTCCCAGGTTTTCCTTTTCCATAATTTATTACATAAGCTGTTTCTTGATGTTTTACCTTTCTATATAATCAAAACACTTTTTTCTCTGTCATTTCTCTTTTTTAATTTTAAAATTTTTTATTTAATATTGGTTAGAGACAGAGATTGAGAGTGGAGGGGGAGATAGACAGGGAGAGAGACACTTGTAGCATTGCTTCACCACTTATGAAGTTTTCTCCTGCAGATGGGAACCAGAGGTTTGAACCCAGGTCCTTGAACACTGTAATGTGCACACTTAACCAGGTGTGTAACTGCCTGGCCCCTCTCTGTCATTTCTCTATCACTTTTTTTAGATTAATTAATTAAAACTTTATTATGTCTGTCCCTCAAGTTGTAAGCATTATATTACATTGTACATATACAACTACAAGTATACATTTTCTCAATAATATAATCACATTAAAATAAATAAGGATTTCATAGTTTAATTGGCTCTTAGATTCCCTCAAAGTACAGCTAGTACTTAAGTGTCTGTCTAAAATGCAAGGAAACCTAAAGATGAAATTTGTTTTTTTCTCCCTAAAACACAAAAAATAGATATGCACTTAATTACTGTTCACATAGTAAAGAGATGGGATGGTAAAGATTGATGCAATCTTTTCTAAGTGTACAGTAGTTGGAAATCCTAAATAGTAAAAAAAAAAAAAAAAAAAAAACTGACAAAGGGGAAAAAAAACATTGAAGACCAAGAAATTCTATTCTTAAAAATAAAGAGATGGATACAATTCAGTGGTAGAGCATAGGTGTCACATGTATGAGGTCTTGGGTTCAATCTTTGTCATCCTCCCAAAAAAAGAGAAGTGCAAGCTCAAGATCTGAAAAACATTCATTTTAAATTTGTTTTAAAAGAAAACAATATGTAAAGGAAATTACCAATTAAGGTTGAGGCGGTGTAACAAAAATGGAACACAGAATGATTTAGCCTCATAAAAGAAATGACTGATTAAAATGTCAGCAGCCACCCTTCCTGTAATAACATACGAATGCACAAAATATCAAAAGGGCAATGTCTGGATTCTCCCCTTCAGATATCTAACAATCTGAGAGACTCTGTTTCATACATCACCCTTTCTAAGTCTTTTCTGCTTAGTAGCACATGCTAGCAAAGTACACACATTTCCCATGAGAAACTAGCTATTTACCTTTTGACTTATATGTACTTACATTTTCATTTCTATTATAAGACACTTAAGAGCGCCCCAGTATATTTTAATCAACACCTTACATACAAAATAATCTTGATTATTTTTTAGCTCTCTTTAAATATTTATTTATTATCTATTCCCTTTTGTTGTCCTTGTTGTTATATTGTTGTCATTGTTGTTGGATAGGACAGAGGGAAATGGAGAGAGGAAGGGAAGACAGAGAGGGGGAGAGAAAGATAGACACCTGCAGACCAGCTTCACCACCTGTGAAGTGACTCTGCAGGTGGGGGGCCAGGGGCTCGAACAGGGATCCTTACATCGGTCCTAGCACTTTGTGCCACCTGCACTTAACCTGCTGTGCTACCGCCCAACTCCTAATCTTGATTTTTTTTTTAAATGAATTATTTTAGTACCATAGCATGATAGGTTTAACAGTTGCAACTATGGTAACACTGTACTGTTTAAACTAATTCACAACCTTAGGAAAATTGTCGATTCTCAACATATAGCAATGATGAAACCATACAGTATTGAACATTAAAATACTAGAAAATAGTGATTGAATAAATTATCTCTTATCAGTGGCCATTCATTATTTTGCTTTTAGGGTTTTGGAAGAAAATGTCTTCTTTGACTTTCAAATGTTCTGGTAAATCTAATTGTTTCTTAGCTTCCTCGATATCACCTTGAATTGCTGAAATACGTGATTTTAAAGAATCAAAGTTCTTTTCTGGTCTGAGATAGTCAATGATGGCCACACTGAGGATCTCCCCCATATAAGTCCTCTTTAAAAGTATGGATAATGTGAGTTTCTATAGACTTTTTCATGTTCTTGTAGTATGGGCTCCAGCCTATGCTCACCACCATCTTATGAACATCTCCATCTCAAACGCTGGCCACAGTGGATACATCAGCTGGGAGGTTATCTACTACTTGTTTGGGAAAGTTAGCTGTGAGGGATGCCCAGCTGCTTGAAGCCGCAGCCCAAGCCCCGCACCACCTCTCCACGGCAGAAGTACGGCAGGTGCCTCATGGCACAGGGCTGCAAGGTTGGGTCTCCTTCTGCCATGTTGGGCAGTGCTCGGATCCCCACACCAGCCGGCCGTGGCTAGCGGGAGCGGCCAACAGCGCAGACTGCCCATGGGCGGATCATCCAGCCACAGTGAGACCCTCATGCCACTGGCCCAACAAGAGCTGCCGACGACTCTGAGGCTCTATCACTTTTTAATTTAAATGTCCACCTAGACATCAGATTTAAGACACTCTTTTCTTTTTCTCTAGATCATGTTGTGTCTCTCTTAATGGTATTTTAATTAGCATAAGGTATATTTTAAAATATGACCTAAAATGTGGCTCTAAATCTGTTTTTCTCATTTCATGTGTTCCCAAGCTACGTGCCAACTTGCTCATCTATGGTTCTTTCCTAGTACTACAGTTCTGATTGGTAAAGCATTTTAACAAACTATATACAGGTTGGAAACTCTCCATTTTCTTCCTTTTTTTCTTTTCCCCTTGATTACTTGTTCAGTTTGCTCTTATAATTAATCTTTAAAATGACTTTATCTGGTTCAAAAAATTCCAGAAGTATCTTAATTATGTCCTTCTTCATAACAGTCAGCAGTGAAATGCCAGTCAACACAACAAGGAAAAATATACCTTGAAAGGGCCATAGTTTTTAATTTCCTTCCTTAAAGTATCAGATTAGCTTGGCTTTGAGTCTTAACCCAATAACAATCTCTTTGTTTGTTGACTTTGTAATGCATTAATGCTGATAAAAGGCTGCCCTGCAAGTAGGCATAAGTGCTTGTCATAAATAGGTAACCTAATAAAATGGACACATAAGCTTTTTATTATTTTTTTATTTCTTTATTAGGGAATTAATGTTTTACATTCAACAGTAAATACAATATTTTGTACATGCATAACATTTCCCAGTTTTCCATATAACAATACAACACCCACTAGGTCCTCTGTCATCCTTGTTGGACCTGTATTCTCCCCCCCCCCCATCCCCACCCCAGAGTCTTTTACTTTGGTGCAATACGCCAACTCCAGTTCAGGTTCTACTTGTGTTTTCTCTTCTGATCTTGTTTTTCAACATCTGCCTCAGAGTGAGATCATCTCATACTCATGCTTCTGTTTCTGACTTATTTCATTTAACATGAATTTTCAAGGTCCATCCAAGATCAACATAAGATTTTTAGTTAATGCATCAGAACACTGGTTTTGTTGCTGTTTTAATTTCTTTATTGGGGAATTAATGGTTTATAGTCAACAGTAAAATAAAATACAGTATTTTGTACATGTGTAACACTTCTCAGTTTTCTATATAACAATTCAAACCCCACTAGAGCCTCCTCTGTCTTCCAGGACCTGAACCCTCTCCGCACCCCAGAGTCTTTCACTTTGGTGGGACACACCAACTCCAGTCCAAGTTCTGCCATGTGTTTTTCCTTCTGTTCTTATTTGTCAACTTCAATCTAGGAGTGAGGTCATCCCATATTCTTCCTTCTCTTTCTGGCTGATCTCAACATGATTCCTTCAAGCTCCATCCAAGATGGGGTGAAGAAGGTGAATTCACCATTTTTAATAGCTGAGTAGTATTCCATTGTATATGTTTTGATTTTAAGAAAGGAGGGCTGCGTATAGTTTTTGCTATTTAACTAAAAATCTAAGAATTGGAAACTAGATATGTGTTAATCCCAACAGTATTCTGAAACTTCATGAGTATTGATAAGCGGGGTTATTCTATGTCATTCTCTTAACTAAAAGAACGAAAGATTGAAAAGAATGCTGAGAGTCAACTCTATTGAGAACTCTACCTAGTGGTTCTCACATCATGTTTATATGCATTGAGTAATAAGAAACTCACCACATGGGGCTGGGTAGTGCTTGGTAGAGCACAGACATAACCATGTGCAGTACCCAGGTTCAAGCCCCAGCCTCCACCTGCAGGGGGGAAGTTTCACCAGTGGTGAGGCTGTGTTGCAGGTGTCTCTATCCCTATCTATCTCCCCTCCACCCTCACCCTATTCCCAATATCTCTCCATTCTATCAAATAAAATAAAGGGGGAAAGAAAAACAACCATAAAGGGTGCTAGTAGTGGTGGATTTCTTGTTCAGGCACCTAGCCCAGTGATAACCCTGCTGGCAATAAAAGGAGAAGATGAAGATAAAGAAAAAGGAGAAGGAAGAGGGGAAGGGGGGAGGAGAAGAACTTACCATATTTTGTGCTGATTGGTTTCACCTTTACAAAGCTATGGTTTTGACAGGCTAGGGCTATCAACCTGCCAATGCCCAAATCTAGCAGAGAAGCAATTACAGAAGCCAGAACTCCTACCTTCTGCACTCCCAAAACAACTTTGATCCATACTTCCAGTAGGGGAGAATTGATAGGAGGAGAAGGATAAGAGGCCTCTGAACTCCAGCTTTATCAGGTCCCAGAGAAAGAAGATGAAAAGGGGAGAGACTTTTGGATGTAGTAATAGGGTTATGTGTAACTTGGACAGAAAGAAAGGATTGGACCTGGAAAAAAAGGGGGGGGTAATTATGTACAGATGTAGACAGATACTTGTAGAGATGACAGTTAACCCATATCTGCAACCTTGGGAGAACCACATTGGTTTGCAATGGAGGGGCTTAGGATTCAGAACTCTGGTGGTGGGAATGGTGTGGAGTCATACCCATGTTGATATGTAATTTTGTAAATCAATATTGAATAGCTAATAAAAAAATGAAGCTATTGTTTTGAGAAATTCTTACATAGAAAGAAATGATTCTCCCTGTAACTTCCCAACTATCCAAGTTCAGATCTCTCGGCAATATTGTGACTTGTCAGACATACATGATTCAATCATCTGGATGGCCACATGAACTTCTCTGTGTGTCTGGTCTTCATTCACAAGTCTTGGCTCACAGCCCCCTGAGAAGGGAGTCTCTGGTTCTGTGAATGAGGCACTATATAACAATTCATGAAATATAACTACATCAATGTGTTTATTTTAATAAAAAATGAAACCAGAATTTCTCTAGCATTAGGTTTGTTTGATTTGGCTTATTATTTTGACAAAGGAGACTGCTTTGACAATGAGGTCACAGGATAGACATGTTTCAAAAACTGAAAGTTCTCATTACATATTTTTAAAGAATATGAGAAATTAACTGTATTAGAAAGAGCAGCCTGGCAGGCTGTGCAGTAGATAAAGCACTGGACTCTCCAGCATCATCTCCTGAGTTCAATTCCTAGTGTCACATGTGCAGGAGTGATGTTCTGGTTCTATTATCTCCCTCTCCCTCTCTTTCTTCCTCTCCCTATCCCTCTCCCCACCTCATGTTAGTAAAAAAAAAAAAAAGAATTAAGAAGACTTTAAAACAAATAAAAGTATTTGAAAGAAAATTCTGTATTGGTAAAATTGTTTTGAAATCAACAATACTTTTATTGCTTAACATTCTCAAACACACTTGGTTAAACTGAGTGTCTCCAAGTGTGAGGAAAATGCCAGATAAAATTTTAATATATAATTTGATATTTAACCAGATAGTCATAATATAAATGTATATCTATGTACATTTATGAGATAGAAATAAATTTTATTTAAATATGAATTATCAATTTTATAGATATAAAAGTTAATATAGGGGCTGGGCAGTGTTGCCACTAATAAACTTCACAAATTATTATGCATGAGGACCCAGGTTCAAGGCCCCAATCCTCAGCTGCACTCAGGGGTGGGAGCACTTTCACAAGTGGTAAAGCAGTTGTGGAAATGTCTATCTTTCTCCTTTCCCCTTTTCCCCTCCTTTCTCTCTATCTCCCCTTCCCTTCTCAGTTCTCAGTTTTTCTCTGTCTCTCTCTCTTTCTCTCTATCTCTCTCTCTCCCTCCCTGCCTCCCTCTTTTATGGAAAGAGGGTCTTAGAGTCCCTTTCTTTTTTATTTACCTTTTTAAAAAGTTTTTGAAATTATCTTTATTGGATAGAGTCAGTTAGAAATCAAAAGGGTAGGGGGAGGGAGAGAGAGAGAACGAGAGACACCTGTAGCACTGCTTTACCATTCACAAAGATTTCCCCCTGCAGGTGGGGACTAGAAGCTTGAACCCAGGTTCTTGCACTTGGTAATATGTGTGCTTAGCCAGGTGCACCACCATCCAGCCCGCTCAATTTCTTTCTTTCCTATCAAATAAAATAAAAGGGAGGGGGAGGAAAATGGCCACTGGGAGCACTGGGTTCATAATGCTGACACCAAGCCCCTGATATCCCTGGTAGAAAGAAAGAAAGAAAGAAAGAAAGAAAGAAAGAAAGAAAGAAAGAAAGAGAAAAAGAAAGAAAGGAAAAGAGAAAGAGAATAGGAGGGAGAGAGGGATCTAAGAGCAATTCACTCAAACCCCACCCCCCAGGGGCTGGCTCCCACCATAGTGCTCTTCCCTGAGGCCTGGACAAAAGGGGTCTGGGTCTCTGGAGATGGATCCAGAGGCTTGGGTACTTTAGCAACAGAGAGGAGAGACACCACTTTTGACAGTCTCATTCAGAATGGTTAGCAGCTGACTGCTAGTGTTTTCACTAGCAAAGGTCTTAAACCTGGGGGGTGGGGGGGCTGTTACCAGCCTAGCTCTGAGCTATTGTTCTGTCAGCCTGGCAAAAAGCCTTATGTATGGGGCCCGGTTCTGACACTCCTAGTTAAGTGCAAATGTTGCCGTGCTCAAGCCCACCTTCCTACCTACAGGGGGAAAGCTTCACAAATGGTAAAGCAGCAAGTGTCTCTGTATCTCTCGCCCTCTTTATCCCCCTTCCTTCTCAATGTCTCTCTGTCCTATCAAATTAAATAAATACAGTTACATTTGTTTTAAAATCCTTATATATAATTTTATACCACAACAGAAGCTCAGTTGTGAAAACTAAACATTCCCATTGTTCTCTTGTCTCAAATTCCCAAGGAGCCATTACCTTCTCCCCCACCTGCCTTGTTCCCCCCTCCCCCCCCCCAGCCTCCTTGCCATCCTGAAACCCAAGCTTCAGAGCAGTCCCCGGAAAAGCTGGGAGATTATGAAATGGGAAGGTCCAGTACTGAAAGGACCCAAGAGCACCGCCTTTCTTCCTCCGGGAGCTCTTGGACACTGGTTGCCAGGGAGGAACAGGCTGGCCGCGAGGGCCCTTCATCCATTCCAGGTTTATGGTGCCCACCAGGCACTGAAAAATTCAGGTTTAAGGAGACCCAGGTGGTGTCGGCCCTGCAGTCCATCTGGTGTGTTGTTCAGAATGAGAGAGAAGCAGCCAAAGATGGGGAGTGGGGGCTGGGGAACTGGGGGAACTGGCTGGAGGCAGGGGACCCAGTGTCCAACCTGACTTGGGCACCTTCAGGAAGGAGTCCATGCTTCACCTCCCTGACTCCCCTCTCCTGAACCAGGAGACCTGACACCAGATGCTCACCCCCACCCCCAGTTCCTGGAAAGTCTGACTTAGCTCCATGCACCTGCTCTAGGATGTGCAGTCTCAGGACAGCACTGGAGATGCTGGGGCACAAAGTGACCACAGACATGCCTTCTCCCTCCCTCTGACTTTAAGACTTGGCAGACCCTAGGCTTAAAGCACAGCCTTCCTTCTCCTGGTGGGGGTGGTATCCAGTCTGGTGTGAGGTTGGTGTCACTGGCCTCCTAAGCTCCCAAGTAACTCTACTCATCCTTTTTTAAAAAATGCTAATTAGAAATATCTTTTAATTAATTTATTTACTTCTTTATTTGACAGAGACAAAGAGAAATTGAGAAGGAAGGGGAGAGAGAGAGAGAGGCCTACAGACCTGCTGCATTGCTCATAGTCTCCCCTCTGCAGGTAGGGAGCAGGGGCTTGAACCTGGGTCGTTGTGCATGGTAATATGTGTGCTCTACTAGGAGCACCACCACCCTGCCCCCCCCCCCCGGTTGGTGTTTATTTCAGATGGTGTTATATCCCTGTAACCATTTCCAAAAAGAAAGAATGTAAGAATGAATCTTGGGAAGGTGGGACCAATAACACGAGTTGCCTTTCTGTTTTTCTTTTTCTTTTTTCCCTTTCTTCTCTTTATCTTTCTTGTTTGTTTTGTTTTGTTTTTGTTTTTAAGAAAAATGTGAGAAGTGATCACAGCAGACTTCACTTGCCCAGTGTGGTCCAGAGAGCTCCCTCAGGATGCTGGGGCTCAAACCCAAAGGTTCATACATGGTGGGATGTATATTGTCCTGGGCAACCCATTGTCCAGCCCCCTGGATTCTGAAAAAATTAATTCTCAAAATCAAGTGAAAAAAGCAACCATAGGGTGGTACACACAAATTGCCCCATGCAAGGACCCAGATTTGAGCTCCTGGTCCCCACTTGCAGAGGGAGAGCTTCATGAGCTGTGAAATAGAGCTGCAGGTGTCTCTCCTTTTCTATCTCTCTGCTTAAACTCTCTATCAAAAAAACAAAAAGAAAAAGAAAGAAAGAATGAAAATAAAAGAAAGAAAAAGAAAAGAAAAGCCTTCTTAGGACAGTGGGGTCATTGTGAAGACATTGAGACCCAGTGACAAGCCTGATGGAAAAAAATATATGGTGAAAATATTGTTTCGATGTCTTAAATACTGACCTATGGAAAAAACAGAGAGATTGAGACTGACTGGGTCATGGCACATCTGGTTGAGTGCACACAATACAGGGGCCCAAGGACCTGGGTTCAAGCCCCCAGTTCCCACCTGCAGGGGGAAGCTTCAGAAGCAGTAAAGTAGGGCTACCTCTTTCTCTCTCTCTCTCATTCTCTCTCTCTCCTCTACTGTATACCTCTTGATACGCACTTAATTTTTGTGATCTTTGTAAATAAATTAAAAGTAGAGTCTCAAGAAAAAGAAGTGATATGAACAAAAAAAAAATTACCCTGAAGAGACAAAGTTAATTACTGTGCACCCACCTGCTCCAGTGTGCAGCTTCTCATCTCCCTGCAGTCACCCCCCCCTGCCTCCCCCACACACACACATGTCCCTTAATCCCAGCTAATCTCTTGGGCACCTGAGCTGAGTAACTGGCTCTTCTGTCCTCAGTCAGACACAGAGGCTCTGAGCTCCCTCCCCCACATCTTCACCTCTGATCAGAACACTGAGTCCAGAAACAGTCTCCACCTGACACCAAATCTCCAAGAATAGAGTCTCCCTGCCTCTGAGTGTTCGTATCTCCAGCAGCCCTTGAGCACCAAGGAACCCTGACTGGCTTCACCATTTCTTATCACCAGATCCCGAGCCTCTCAAAGCCCGACCTGAATTCTCAGGAGCTTAAGTCTCAGAGCTGAGAAACTAGATAGTTCACACAGCTCAGCATACATGAGTCACACACAGTGAGCTAACAGCAAAAAGATCACGCTGCCAGAGCTTACCAGGCTGATTACGTGAGTCTTTTGTTCTAAACACCAATAGCAAACATTCTGTTATATTCTGCTGATGAATACACAGCAGCAAATTCTCATGCATGTCGAAAGGACAGTTCTTTTTTTTTAATTTTCCATTAGTGATTTAATGGTTAACAAGATTGTAGGATAAAAGGAATATAATTTCATATAGTTCCTGTCACCAGGGTTCTGTGTCCTGTCTCCTCCATAGTAAACTTTCCTGTTCTTTACCCTTCTAAATCACACCTACACCTGTTACAACTTCCAAATGTCTTTCCTTTTTTCTCTTTCCTCTCTGGATCCTCATAGAATTGGGTTTCAGAGCCCTCTAGTCATCTTCCCCCAGCATCTCTCCCCCTCTGGGAGTATGGACCAAAGTTCTTTTTGGAGTGCAGCGGGTGGGAGTCCTGGCTTCTGTAATTGCTTCTCCACTGGATATGGGCATTGGCAGGTCACTCCATAACCCCTACATGTTTCTAAAAGATAAAGTTCTCTCTCTCTCTCTCTCTCTCTCTCTCTCTCTCTCTCTCTCTCTCTCCCCATTTTTCATTTCTCTTGGATAAATACATCAAAGAGGACATTCTGGATCCCAGGCTTGGATATTTAGTTTTACAAGATACTCTCAGAATTTGTCTGGAGTGAATGTACTGTTTTAACATTCTTAGCAGCGACACACAGGATTTTCAATAGTTGTGTCTTCCTTGCTTTTTAATTTTTATTTCTGCTCTTAACTTTTTTAGCTCCTTCTACTGACTTTAGGGTTGCCTCATTATCTTTTTCTTTTTTAGGGCTGGGGAGCGCAGCCTGATAGAACACTGATTATATGCCAGAGCCCCCAAAGGCCACAGGTTCAGTCCCCAGCACCACTTCTTAGCAGCTCTGAAAAGTTCTCTCCTTCCTCTCTCATTTACTAACAGCATCGAGACTTGAGATTGTAACACAGGTAGAAAGAAATGCCAGAGCAGCCACAGCTGTCTGCAGGAGCCTTCCTAACTCCGACTTTTCCTGTTTAATGCAAAGGGCCTCACAGAACAGCGCCAGTCCACCACATACCTGTGGCCCAGTTCTCTCCTTGCTTTCCTTCCTAAGCCTGAGAACACTGGTGCCAGGAAAGGTCACTCTGGGCACAGAGATGCCTTTCACAGTGATGAGTGACCGCCCTTGGGGTCTGCAGGCAGGGACTCCATGGCCGATGAAAGTTCTCTTGGGAGATAGCTCTCAGCATGTGGGCTGCAGTCACTCTGAGTCTGGGGAGCATCGACACAGCTTTTCTGGATATAGAACTCATTAGACATGCTTGAAATTGGCCCCTTTCTTAAAGAGCAAGGAGTGGTCACAATATCCCTGAGTTGTGCTGCATTCTAAGACTGGGTAGTGGTGAAATCAGCTCTAGCCTCCCCAGCCCAGGCTAGGTCCCCTGAAAACCAAGTGAATGAACTGATCCATTCTCTAAACCAAATCAGAAACCACTTGGACTGCGGAGACAGCCTAATGGTTCTGCAAAAGACCCTTATACCTGAGACTCTGACATCCAGGTTTTAGTTCCCTGTACCACCATAAACCAGAACTGAGCAGGGTCTGATCTTTCTCTGCCTCTCTCTGCCTCTTTTTCTCTCTCATTAATAAAATAAATAATATATATATTAAAAAATCATTGAATAAGGTGCCTTTCCAAACCAAGTGGCACCCAACTGCCCCACCAAGATGATTTCATTTGTAGAGACAAAAAAAAATTCTGAGAAAGAAGTGAAGAAGCAGATACAGACATACACTGAGGGGTGTGGGCAAACCTTTCTCCCTTCCCACCTCACTCCTGACACAGCCCACCTGACCTTTCAACGCTTGCTTTCCAGTCTCTCCATTGTCTCCTATGCCCTTTGCCTGATGTTTCCTCTGCATTTTTCAGATCATGAGAATGCAAGGTAATAGTGGATAGCATGCTGCTTTAATATGAAACTTATTTTGGGCAAAGAGAAGAGACACATTGGCTGTTTGACTCTTGCTGGCTAGTGAGGCCCTCAAGTCCACTCAGAAAATAACCAATGGAAACTGCTGTCAGAGAAAACAAGTGGAAGGTGATAGATGATCCTTTTTCTCAGCCTTTTACTGCCTTTTGACTCAAGTAAAAGTGTGAGGCGTTAGAACCAACTTAGGACCATGGTGAGCCACCACTAACAGAAAGACGGGGCTTTCCCCTGCATCTCAGAGGCTGCTGGCAACCGAGGAAGGAAAACAGTTGGGGCTGGAGAAACAAGTGTTTACCATTTGTGCTTATTCTCCAGGGTAAGTGTACCTGTCTGGTGGGCTTCCAGGATTCAGATTATCCTTGTGTGATACTGGGGGTGATGATCTGGGTCTGAAGACATATCCAAGTGGTCTCTGAATACAAGAAATGTTGAGTGAATGGCCATCCTTAAGGGAGGGGGGGTGCCTGGCATGGGCAGGGGGTGGGGAATGGATATTCCTTCCAGAGTCTTCTAACAAAAAAACCATGATGGTCTGATGCAAAACAGAAATGCACACGCCCATTCCCAGCTGGAAAGTGAGCGTTTCAAATGTGAGAGAGAACAGTGCCAGTTGTAAAGAAAGAGAAGGGAAGAAAGGGAGAGAGGACCAGACTAAGAAAGAGAGAAGGAAAGAAAAATTAAGAAGACAAGAAAAGAAAAAGAAAGCAGAGGCAGTGAGGAGTATAGCAAAATGGTTATCCAGAGACTCTCATGCCTGAGGCTTCAAAGTCTCAGGTTCAGTGCCCCACACCACCATATGCCAGAGCTGAGCAGTGCTCTGGTAAAATAAAATAATAAAAAAGAAAAAGAAGAAAAGAGGCAGCAGTAAAAGACACAGCAACAATTAAAGAAACTGAACAAGGCAGCATGAACTCAAAACCATCAATAGGTGAGCTTCCCGCCCCAGAGGGGAAAATCCAGCTTCCTGTGCTGAAGCATGGATTTGAGAGATGAGCTGCAGGCTGCACACAGCTAGCGCAGAGAGCTGCATCCAGTCACCGGGATTTCACTTCTAGAGAGGTTGGAATGTTCAGAAAGACAGACATTATCCTTTTTTTCACCAGAGAATCATCAGCCTAGACATGCTGCCTGCTTTCTCAAGAGACTCCCAGAAATCTGGACACTGCCAGGTATCTGTCCAGAGAACCATACAAACACTGTCCCAGAAGGGTCAGGCCCACCCCGCGTCTAAGGCAGTGAGTGTAATTTACTGCATATGGGAGCAGCTTGAGAGGCAGCTGTGAAAATGGAGGTGAAAGGGTGTGGTATATTCTTGCAGGGTGTGGTACATTCAAGTGATAAAACACACACATACACACACACACACACACACACACACACATTTACTGTGAAATGGAAGGAGTTCTGGGTTAAATAAGTCAAAAGAAAAAAGACATACATTGGACAATTCCACCCATGAATGTAATGTAAGGCCACCAAATTAATGAACAGAAAAAGAAAGTCAGTGGACAGCAGAACTCCAGTGCCCTAAGGCTGGGGGAGGGCAGGTGAGGTAATAAAAATCAAATGACCATCTGCTAATATATCTGCCCCTTAAACAACAGAGCTTTGAACTGACCAGTTCTGCTCAGATTGTGGAGTTTTCCAAGGATGTAGGCTGACAGCATAGGTGAACAAAGTGCTTTGAGTGCCTTCTCGCTCCCTTAGGACTTTCTTTTATTGTTTAAAAATTTATTTATAAAGGAGGTCGGGTGGTGGTGCACCTGGTTGAGTGCACATGTTACAGTGCACAAGGACCCAGGTTCAAGTCCCCAGTCCCCACTGGAGGGGGAAAACTTCAGGAGTGGTGAAGCAATGTTGCACATGTCCTTCTGTCTCTCTTCCTCTCTATCCCCCCTTCCCTCTCGATTTCTGGTTGTCTCTATCCAATAAAGATAATTAAAAAATAAAAATAAATCTATTTATAAAATAAAAAACATCGACAAAACCATAGGATAAAAGGGATACAATTCCACACAATTGTCACCACCGGAGCTCCATATCCCATCCACTCCCCCTGAAAGCCTTCCCATTCTTTATCTTTCTGGGAGTATGGACCCAGGATCACTATGGGGTGCAGAAAGAGGAAGATCTGGATTCTGTCAGTGCTTCTCCACTGAACATGGACATTGGCAAGTCAGTCCATACTCCCAGCCTATTTCCATCCCTTAGGATTTTCTTAACAATATTTATTTCTGCTTACTTTATGTAAGAGCTCAGTATTTAACAGAGAAGCAGTTTGCTGCACATAAGTTTAAAAATAACTATGGCTTTGTGTCAATCAGTCAGAAAATGAGAGAGAATAGTAAACATGTCCACAGGAACTGAGCATGCTGGTCAGAGGAGAGAAAAGTCAGTCTTCTGCAATTTCTCAGCCAGCATGGCCTTTGAGGAAATGCAACCTGGTGAGATGGAGACCACTTCAAAAAAAGAGTGTTGAAAATGGCCCAGAGCTGGGCAGGGAGACAGTTCACCTGGTAGAACACACAACTTACTGTACGCACACTCTTGCTCTTATTAATAAATAAAAACTTTAATAGGGGACAGGTGGTAGCACAGCCTATAGAGAGTACACATTATCATGCCCAAGGACTGGGTTCAAGCCCCCAGTCCCTACCTGCAGTGGGTGAGGGGAGCTTCATGAATGGTGAAGCAAGTCGGCAGGTATCTCTCTTTCTCTCTGCCTCTCCATCTTCCTCTTCCCTCTCAGTGTCTCTCTGTCTCTACCCAAAAAAGTACATAAATAAAATATAAAAAGAAGTGGGAGAATAGTGCTATACCTGGTTGCGTGCATGTGTTACAATGGACACCCCGAGGATCCTCCAGGACAACTGGGGGATCCTTTCTGAAGTGTTGGTGACTCAGGGGTAGGGAAGAGGAGCTTTCATTTGGGGATGTGGAATTGGCATGAATGTGTGGTTTTTCACATTTTTCAGTAAAAATGCTAAAATACTGCCAGAATACACTTGGTATGCTCATGTGAAAATAATAAGGGGAAAAAGGAAAATTCAAAGCAAAAGACTTGATTCAAAGATAATCAAAGCAGATGAAATGTTTCCACCATCTTCCTGGAAGTCCTGATCTTCATATTGAGAGTCACAGAGATAATTTGGGGGATATGTGTTCCTGAAGAAAGAAAAAGGAATAAAGAAAAAGGGATCATGAGGCAACCCATCTGGTAGAGTACGCATGTTACCATGTGCAAGGGCCAAGGTTCAAGCCCCCAGCACCTATCTGCAGGAAGGAAACTTCATGAACAATGAAGAAAAGTTGCAGGAGTCTCTGTCTCCCTCCCATTCTGTCTCTTCTCTCTCTGCCTCTCAACCTCTATCAGAAAGGATCAGTGGAGTCATGCAGGCACTGAGTCCCCACGACAACTCTGTGGCAGGTAGATAGATAGATAGGTAGGTAGGTAGGTAGGTAGATAGATACATAGATAGATAGATAGATAGATAGATAGATAGATAGATAGATAGATAGATAGATAGATACATGGAGGTGCTATTCAAAGTTTTATCCTGACATTTTAATTCAGCATCCAATTTCTTTTCTTTTCATTTTATTTATAAAAAGGAAACACCGACAAAACCATAGGATAAGAGGAATACAACTCCACACAGTTCCCACCACCAGAACTCCGTATCCCATTCCCTCCCTTGATAGCTTTCCTATTCTTTAACGCTCTGGAAGTGTGGACCCAAAGTCATTGTGGGATGCAGAAAGTGGAAGGTCTGGCTTCTGTAATTGCTTCCCTGCTGAACATGGGCATTGGCAGGTCAATCCATACTCCCAGCCTGCCTCTCTCTTTCCCTAGTGGGGCCAGGTTCTGGGGAATCGGAGTTCCAGGACATATTGGTGGAGTTGTCTGTCCATGGAAGTCTGATTGGCATCATGTTAGCATCTGGAACCTGGTGGCTGAAAAGATAGTTAACATATAAAGCCAAACAAATTGCTGACTAATCATGAACCTAAAGGCTGGAATAGTGCAGATAAAAAGTTGGGGGGGTCTCCATTTTGTATATGGCTAGTAGGCATACTTTAGTTATATTCCAAAGGGCCTGTTGTATATGGCTAGTAGGCATACTTTAGTTATATTCCAAAGGGCCTGTTTTTTGTTTGTTTTATTTTGTTTTCCTTTGAGCCTGAAATCTGATACGCAGGTGGATCCAAGTTATTGTCTGGGGAGGTGATGTCATGGCTGGAAAAGCAACAGGAAGCTGGATCAGGGAAAAGAGTAGCTCCCAAATATGGGAAAGGTGTATAAATATTGTTGACTATAAACCCCATCGATTTGATGTGATCTGGGGCCCATATTCAGCTTAGGAGCCTATGTGACATCTGCATCCCTGTAGATCTGAGCTCACATTCTGTGGTCTTGAGTAGGAACATTCCAAGATACCCCAATATCAGGACCCATCTTCCTCAGGTATAGCATAGAGTATGTTGTCCATCCTCCCTTCAGAGGATGAAACATTCTCTGCCATTGTTGATCCAAGTTGAGGGCAAGGTCCTATGGGGGTCCCCAAAGGGGTTTACTTTGTTTTTCCTGATAGAGATGGCCAGTAACAGTCCTCCCTAAACTCTCCTCAGTGGGAAAGTTGTTGAGTTCAGTTCTGCTGTCATATTAGTTATTTACACATTTCACCAGCAACCTCAGACTTCACTCCAAAGAGCAGAGGCATGACCTGAGTACAGTGAGTGAGAGGGTCCTCACTCAAGCCTCAGAGATCAGTAAACATTTCAGCAGCTCGTCCAAAGTGCAAATATTTGAAGATTTGGGAAGAATCTTTATTATTGTCTAAGGGCTAGTCTCGGTTAGGAAACTTCTTCAAATAAAGTAAAAACTATGTTGGAAGAAAGTTTCTCTTGTTACAACTCCCTTCAAAAAGAAAAAAGGGGTGGGGGTGGGGAGTGAGCTGAGCTGAGCACAGGCACCAACAGTTCAAAAGTTTAGCCGGGGATTTTCACTCACTCCAGCCACACCAAAAAAAAACACCTGTTAGTGCTGTCTGAGAAACATCAGAGCACTGTTCAAACACATCTTGTTCTTGGTTGAGAACATGTGTGGACACCCAGAACAGAACCCCAAGTCCATTCCACAGAGCAGCCTAAGTGCTGGGGTGCTTCCAAGAAAAGCCAGTTCATGACTTAGCGCCAAGTTCAGGTCTTCCGTTTTGACAGGGAAAATACATTTTTGGCATTTTTGCACAACCCAGACTTTCAGAAATCACAGCTTTGGGTCAGTGTTGTCTGCTAGATGACACCAGCCTGACCCCAGCCTCCTCCAGGGAAAACCAGGCAAACCCTGGAGAAGGACCCAAGGAGTGGGGGAAGGTCACATGCGCTGTCCCGGCCACATATGTGAGCATATGCCGTGAAAGACTCAAGTTTGCCCATTTGAATCCAACATCCCAGGTACAAACTCCACCAGGCCCTGAGTCCAGGGTCCTCTGACCCTCGCCCTGGAGTGAAGGTGTGCACTGCCAGGAAAAAACAATCCATGTCCCCCTGAAAGCAAGGGACAAAGAAGGTTAGAGACCTCAGAATCCTGAGTCTCATCTCCAACATTAGCAACTCCTGTTGTATCATCTGTCCACCTCTACCACCACCTGTCTGGCTCTACCAATGCCTGTCTGCCTGTGCCACTACTTATGCCAGCAGAAGCAAATCAAGAATCAGGGATTCTCAACTCAATCCAGGAAGGAGAGGGCAGGAGGCCAGAGACCCCAGTATTCTTCCCATCCCAGTTTAACTCCAGACAGAAGGTGGGTTGGCATGTCACAGATATGTCCCTTCTGGAAGGGCTCAGGAAGATTGCTCATCAGGGAGTACCTCCTATATGGTACTGGGACACAAACATGGACCATGAGCCGGGCAGGGCACATACCCTGCCCAGTGAGCTATCTCTCTGGCCCCTTAACAAACCTTTCATAAAAAGATGATGATGGGGGGTCGGGCGGTGGCGCAGTGGGTTAAGCGCATGTGGCACAAAGCGCAAGGACCGGCATAAGGATCCTGGTTCGAGCTCCTGGCTCCCCACCTGCAGGGGAGTCGCTTCACAGGCGGTGAAGCAGGTCAGCAGGTGTCTGTCTTTCTCTCCCCCTCTCTGTCTTCCCCTCCTCTCTCCATTTCTCTCTATCCTATCCAACAACGAACAACATCAACAATGGTAATAATAATAGCCACAACGAGGCTACAACAACAAGGGCAAAAAAAGGGGGAGAAAATGGCCTCCAGGAGCGGTGGATTCATGGTGCAGGCACCGAGCCCAGCAATAACCCTGGAGGAAAAAAAAAAAAGATGATGATGGCTTTCACATGCCTGTGAAAATGGCCTGCCTACATCAACAAAACAAAGCAGGAAATAACAGGTGTTGGCAAGGTTGTGGAGGAAAAGGGACTCTATGCCACTGCTGGTGGGAATGCAAACTAGTGCAGCTCCTTTTGGAAGACTGGGTAGAGATTCCTTCAACAAATAAAAATGGAATTACTTTATGATCCAGCAATACTACCTTTGGGCATTTAGCCAATGGACATTTATACACTAGTTAGAAGGAACATAACACTGCTATGATAAGAGCTGAATTATTCACAATAGCCAAAGAGTGGGAGCAGCTTAAATACCTATCAACAAATGACTGGCTAAAGAAGTTATGAGATATAAATTCCATGTAATATTACTCTGAGATCAAAAAAGATCATATTCTGTCCTTTGGGACAAAAATGGATGGAACTGGAGGTGATTATCTTTAGCGAAGTAAGTAAAAAGATGAAAGACAACTGCCAGATGGTTTCACTCATATACAGAAGCAAGCAAACTGTTTCTAAGACTGTGAGAACAATGGAGATTATCTTTGGGAGGTGGGAAGGTGGGGATACAGAACTTTAGTGATGGGTGTGGTGTGGAATCAGACCCTGTCATCTTATAATCCTATAACCCACTATTAATCACAAATGAGAAAATGAAATGAAATGAAATAGATGACAACCAGTCTTCCAGAGGACATCATCAATACCAAAAGGGCAGGAGCCCAGCCCACCAGCCGTAGCTCTTGGGCCAACTTACCAACTCCTACTCCTAGGCGTTTGAAGCCTCCACTAATGTCACAGCACCTCTTTGTGGCCCTTACTGTCACTGGGCCAGGGTCAGCATCCTGTGTGTGACCTGCACAGCTCAGCCTCTCTCTGACCCCAGCCATGGCCAGGGGCAAGATAACTTTACTCAAGAAGCTGAAGTGAGGTCCCAGCTTCTAGGGGGCTGCCTGCCCAGGGGACTCCCCTCACTGCCTCCCACCCCCAAAGCCACCACATCCTAATTCTCAGTGCAGTTAGTCCTTTCTCTGTGTGTTCAGTTTTATTCTCAGTGACTGACATGAATGGGGTGCTTGAACAGCCTCTGGATTAAATGTTAGTTCAGCTGCAGAGTGAAAGGTTTTCTCTCTCTCTCTCTCTCTCTCTCTCTCTCTCCCTCCCTCCCTCCCTCCCTCCTTCTCCCTCTCCCCCTCTTTTTCTATCTTTCCCTCCCCCTCTCTCTTTCTCTCTCCCTTTCTCTCTCTCCCCCTTTCTCTCTCTCTGTTTCTCTCTTTCTCTCTCCCTCTTGCACTCTCAGCTCTCCAAGCCCAGTCAGCACTGCAGGATCCTGTGTCTTTTTTTAAAAAAACAGGATTTAAATTATCCTCTGTTTGCACATGGCCCATGGGAGGCTTTTCTGCAGAGTTGGCAGAGAGAAGGGTCCAGTCAGCCCCACCTCCACA
The DNA here is from genome assembly GCF_950295315.1 of Erinaceus europaeus. Taxonomy (NCBI): domain Eukaryota; kingdom Metazoa; phylum Chordata; class Mammalia; order Eulipotyphla; family Erinaceidae; genus Erinaceus; species Erinaceus europaeus. The sequence goes on along the minus strand of NC_080164.1, from coordinate 26,656,807 downwards.
CCCCCACCCCTGACACAGAAAAAGGTTCTCAATTCACATCCAGACCTTCTCCACCTGGCAGTTATTTGGGGAGCTGATTTCCTAGCAAACCACAGGATATGCACGTTTATATTAAATTCCACTCACGCTAGCTCTGACCCAGAGTTTCAGCCTGGGCCTTAGTGTGTAAATTAAGCTCTTACTTCTTTTTAGGTTTTCTTGTAAGACTTTAAATGAATACTTTAAAAGTCAAAAGTGCCCCCCACTTCCCTGGGCACCAGTGTCTCGGGGGGTAGAAGCCTGGTGCCCCACCCCAAGGTAACCCCCTTACAGGCCTCATCAGAGCACATCCATAGCCCCACCCCCAAAAGTGTCTCCCTGGCCTTAGGCTTCCAGATTCAATGCCATTATAAAAATAAGCAAAGAAAAACACATTCTGTTGAGTATCCATGTGTTCTGAGATGAGGGGGGCCCAGCTCCCAGATGGACATCCACTGGGGCCTAAGGACCATGAGCATGTTCTAGATGAGGGCTGGGAAATAGCTTACCCAAGAGAGCATCTGCTTTGCCATACACAAGACCAAGGTTCAAGCCAGTCCCCACCGCTGCCCTGGGGGAAGCTTCAGTGCTGTGGTGTTGCTTCTGCTCTGTCTCTTTTCATTTATCTGAAAAAGCTGACCCAGAGCAGTGAAGCCCTGGCAACAACAACAAAAACATACTCCATGGTCCCATTTAGGCCTTTACTTCAGTTTTTCTCAGAGCCAGATATCACCTCTCCCAGGCCAGCTTTCCCACTCAGAGTCACGACACACCAGAGTTTCTCTGGTCTGCCTTGGCACTCCTATTAGTGCCAGCGCTCAAACCCAAACTGCATGCATGTAAGCCTTCCCTACCAGTGAGCTATCTCCCCAGTCCCCAGCTGCATTCTTTACTGGCCATGATCTACATTCCAGCTGGGACCTCCAGGCAAAGCCCTGAACGGCTGAGCCAGACAACCCCTGCCCCACACTCCCCTCCCCAGAACTGCCAAGTATTATCAGGGACAGAGAGCTCCATTGCTGTGGAGACAGTTTTGGTGCTGGCTCTGTGTACCAAAGAGCTGAATACATGGAGGAGGAGGGGCATCATGGGGCTCTCCCTGGAAGGGTGCCCAGTCTGCTCTCCAAACCTGTGACTTCAACCCTACAACAAAGCCTGTCAAGTCTGAGAACTCTCAGCTCAGGCACATCTGAATAAACTCTCCGGGTGACATTGCAGTGGCAGGGACAAGACCCAGACAATCTCAGAAGCTGGGAATTGGAAAAAGTTAGCTGGGAAAGGAACCAAATTGCTTTCTCCAATGAAACAGTGGTAACTATGGGAACCATCACCCAATCAGCATCACTCCATCAGCACCTGTGTGAGCAATGTAACCACGGGAACCATTACCCACAGCATTTGTAGATGGTGGCAGTGTGAGCACTTGATCTTGGGGAGCTTTGCCTTAGCTGACTGGATAAAAGGTCTTGAAGCCTGAACCCCAATTTTCCTTTCACTCTCTTTCCTTCCCCCTATCGTCCCAGAAGCCAAGTCTGCTAAAAGGAGGAAAGACCCAACGGGCTTTTACTCATTGACCCTCATCTTTAACCTCTCTGACCTCATCTCCCATGGTGGTGAAGAGGAGTCTTTTGCAGTTTTTTACATTTTTAATCAGTTTCACAGTGGCTTGTGAAATTATAAATTTTTATGAGTACAGGGATGTGCGTGGAACCCCCACACACACACACACACACATCTACCTAATCCCCTCCATTCCTTTAACAACCATTATAGTTTCCACAGAATTGAAGAGTCAGCTTGGATATTATTATTATTGTTATTTTGCAAGTTCTTCTGAGTTATTTCTATTCCACATGAGTGCAACCATTTTTCACTTCCTCACTTATTTCACTCAGTATCATTACAGAATGGACTCTGAGTGCTGAAACTGCCATGGTACAGACACAGGAAGACTCTCAATAGTGCACAGCTAAAACTCCCAGCATGGTAAAATGCAGTCACACTTCAAAAACAATGAATATAAATGAAAGTGGGGTCAGCAAAATAGCTCACTTGGATAGTGCTGTGCTATGCCAACCTTATGACCCAGGTTCAAGTCCATACACATTCTCTCTCTCTCTCTCTCTCTGAAGGAAATTTCTGTGCTCTAGTATCTTTCCCTTTCTGTTCCTCTCACTCTGAAGAAAGTCAGTCCAGGGTTGTAGAACCCTGATGAGGATCAACATAAAAAAGATAATATGGGGGAAATGATTGTTGAGTCAAAGTTTGTTAGCCCTGGTCACATCATTCAAGAGAAGTCCCAGCATCAGCCATACAGGCTGAGACTCTATTCAGTCCAAGACTTAGTCAGGCTCCTTTGTGGTGATGGTGGTGTTAGAGGTGGAGGTGATAGTGATGATGGTGCTGTTGGAGGTGGAGGTGATGGTCTGTTGGAGGTAGAGGTGATGGTCTGTTGGAGGTGGAGTTGATGTAGATGATGGTGGTTGTGGTGGAGGTGGAGGTGATGTGAAGGTTATGGTGATGATGGTGCTGTTGGAGGTGAAGGTGATAGCGGAAGTGATGATGGTGCTGTTGGAGGTAGAGGTGATGGTCTGTTGAGGTGGAAGTGATGGTGATAATGGTGGTGGTGGAGGTGATGGCCTGTTGGAGGTGGAGATGATGGTGATGATGGTGGTGGTGGAGGTGGAAGTGATGGTGGGGATGATGGTGGTGATGGTGGTGGTGGAGGTGAAGGTCTGCTGGAGGTAGAGGTGATGGTCTGTTGGAGGTAGAGGTGATAGTGATGATGGTGGTGGTGAAGGTGGAGGTGATGGTGGGGTGATGGTGAGGTGATGATCTACTGGAGGTGGAGGTGATGGTCTGTTGGAGGTAGAGGTGATGGTGGTGATAGTGGTGGTGGAGGTGGGGGTGATGGTGGTGATGGTGGTGGTGGTGGTGGTGGTGATGATGATCATGGTGATGGTGGTGGTGGAGGTGAAGGTCTGCTGGAGGTAGAGGTGATGGTCTGTTGGAGGTGGAGGTGATTGTGATGGTGGTGGTGAAGGTGGAGGTGATTATGGGGTGATGGTGATGATTGTGGTGGTGGAGGTGATGGTCTGCTGGAGGTGGAGGTGATGGTCTGTTGCAGGTGGAGGTGATAGTGATGATAGTGCTGTTGGAAGTGGAAGTGATGATCTGTTGGAGGTGGAGGTGATGGTGATGATGGTGCTATTTGTTCGAGGTGGAGATGATTGTTTCACTGCCAGAGCCACGAGAACTGACACATAGGACACATGAGATCCAGAATCTCTGCAAAGGTGCCTCAGCAGCCCAGCCCCTTGGCCACCTGGCCTCACACTCACCCTCTCCTAGGCCTCACAGGTTTACATGCTGGCTTCCCATGCTCTCTGGGAACTCCAAACCACGAGACTGTGCTACCGTCTGTCCCACTCCAGCAGACAGAGAAGACAGCTCACATCCCTGTAGTCCCTGTGCCCACATAGCTGGTAAGTACAGCTGACACTTTGTCCCCCATGGAACTCTATCCCAGTGACCAAAGTTGATCAGTTTAAAATTATGCCTTTGATTGTTTCTCTTATCTGCGAGAGAAGAGGGGGAAAGGAAGGACACTAGAAAGTAGTAATAGGTATAAATGTGACTTAGAAAAGAAATGAAGACAGGGCCGTAGGAAAAATGGGAAAAAATATAGAAATCCATATAGACATATAGCGAAAGATAGAAAGTCAACCCAGATCTGTGACCTCAGGAGAAATACTACAGTTTCCAATGGAGGGGGTGGGGACAGTGATCTGATTTCTCCTTGAAAATTTTGGATATTTCCATAAAACTCACACACACACACAAACACACACACAGAGAGAGAGAAGACTACTAGACCTGCATTTTCTAATCCATCATGGCACTGGAATTTACTGTCATTATTATCATTAGAGTCATAAGAAGTTGAGTGTCACTTTAAGAGGACAGCCACATCTCACAGATATTGCAATTTTGGTTATAAAAGTTATAAGGTGAAAAAAAAATGATGCCTTTGGAATAGAGCTCAGTGCTAGACTCAAAGTAAAGGTCCTAACAAACCAGGCCCAAAACTCTACTACTTATGGTCTGTTTACTAGAACTATTCCTATTAGAAACACTAATCCATGGAAGGAAGGGGGCGAGAGAAAGCAGGAATGATAAAATGGAAGGAGAGAGGGTGGGAGGAAGGAGAAGAAGGAAGGAAGGGAAGAAGGAAGGAGGGAGAGAAGGGAGGAGAGAGAAAAGGAAAGGAAGGAAGGAAGCTGGCTTATGCCAAAAACTTTCACAAAGATCCTAATATGGAGAGTTGGCTTCACAGGTGTTGAAGAAATTTAAGAGCAAAAACAAGAACTAATCTGATCTAGAGAGGATAACAAAAGAATACTCTACAGTCCTTGAGGACTAAATGAAGAAAAGGGAAGAAGGAGGGATGTGTGTCCAAATCTTGAAGCTGGGAGGAGAAAACCCCATCACACTAAGGTTTAGTCCTCAAGAAGGAGGAAAAGGACAACAAGAAGAAAGGTGGAGGAGAAGGCAGTGGTTCCCAGCTGCTAATGGAACCTCAGTCCAGGGAAGGTACCCAGGACTCTGGGAGGAGGTGGGGGGGGGGGGGTTGCTGGAGGCAAAGAGGCCTCTGAAAAGAGAGCATTCAGATGGTGCTGAGGAGGCCAAAGACAATAGCAAACATCCAAAGCCAAGGGAACAGACAGCAGCAGAGAGAACAAGGAGAAAGCCTTCATTCCCAGCCTCTCCCACAGAGAGGGGAGGTTAGCAGAGGCCACAGAGGCTGAGCAGGGAGAGTTTACACAGTGTGTCTCTGTGTCTCTGTATGAGGGACAGAGGGCTTTGGCTTCAGCATCATGGAGCAGAGCTTGAAAGTCATTTTGAACTCAGCCAACAGGTGTGAACTCACACACACAGTGGGGAGTTTCTCATTCCTTCAGCCTCAAATAGACCCAGTGGCTGCATCTGACATCCCTTTCCTCCCATCACACCCAGATCCCAGGTGATCTGAGGCAGCAGGAGCAGCCCATAAGGAGAGTCTGCTTCTACAGGCTCCAGGGGTGGGAGATCATCACTTACCTTGGATCTTCTGTTCCATAATACACCAGCATGAACCCAGGAGCCTGCATTTGAGTTATCACCACTGAGCAGCCTCCCAAGTCCAGGTTTGTATTATCTCTTTAGAGAGAGGGGGAAGACACCACAGCACAGCTCCATCATTCACGGAGCTCCCTTGGTGGTATCCTTGGCTTCCATTTTTGTGTAGGGACTAAGACGCAGGGCTTTTTGTGTGGATGGCATGTGGTTTACCAGGTAAGCTCTCTTCCAGACCCTCAGCTGAATGAACTACCATTTGCTTCCTGGGTTTTGCATATAGATGTGAACCTCCTGGTAAATCTATTGCCTTGACAGTCAAAATGTATTTCTTCAATTATATGCTGGTCAGATTATAAATGAAAGTTCCCAGAGAGCTTTTTCAAAAGCCTAACTCAGGGCTAGGTGGTTGAGTGCACTTGGTAGCATACACAAGGACACAGGTTCAAGTCCCCAGTCCCCACCTATGGGTGGGGGGAAGCATCACAAGCAGTGAAGCAGGGCTGTATCTATCTATCTATCTATCTATCTATCTATCTATCTATCTATCTGTCTACTTCTTTCAACTCATTTTCTGTCTCTGTGAAAGAAAGAATGGGAGGAAGAAAGAGAAGGAGGATATTGTTAAAAATATATATTAAAAAAATTCCAGTTCACCACACACTCTGTGGAAGAAGTCTCGGGGTCACTACGGAGCACTAGTTTGCATCTATAAGATGCAGTAGGAATTGTTAAACTCTCTACACAGCAGGCAAAGGAGCTGAGAAACAATCTTCGCTAGCTTCATTTCTATAGTTAAGTATCACTGAAACTATAAAATGGTGTGCACATCTGTAGTCTATTATGTCTGTATACATAGAGGAGTGGCAGATAGATGATGATTACAATAGATAGATGATACAGTGGAAGTAAGGGACAGATGGATAATGGTTGATGGGTGTGTGAATGAATAGATAGATAGATAGATAGATAGATAGATAGATAGATAGATAGATAGATAGATAGACAGACAGATAGATTAGATAGATAGAGGCAGACAGACATAGATGAAGGAAAGAAGGAAAGGAGGAAGGAAGAAAGGAAGGAAGGAGTGGAGGAAGAAAGAAAGACAGACAACAGACAGATCTTTAACTTCTACATCCACCGGAAGGGGCCATTGTCCTAACAGCTAGCACTGCTTTATGTGATGGGTGTTCAGCACAGAAGGAGACTTGGGCAATTTCCAGTGAAAATAGAGAGCACTGCCCATGCTCCAGCCCTGGTCCCAGGCCCTCAGAAGCTGGTGACAGTGGTGCTATAGGTGGGGTATGTCCTGAGCTTCCCCCCCCAACCCCAGAAGGAGGCCTGCCAGTGCACAGTTAGAACCCACAGGCCAGCCCTGGTCTCCTAAGTCTGAGTCTCCCAACACTATGAACCACCAGGCTTGCCAGAGAGTGAGAGAGAACTTAGTTTGTCCCTGCCAAAGTTCCAGGGGAGTGATAAGACAGACTTCTTGGCAGGGTGGTAGGCTCCATCACTCTCTCCCAATCTGAAGGCGCTTTTCTGCAGACAAGAGCAGAATGAGTGAGCAGATGAAGGGCTGTTCAGTATCTACCAGCAGAGCCTGAATCCAGCTTCCATCCCCAATCAGCCTGGAGTCCCAGCCGATGATCAAGGCCATGGCCTTTCAGTCTAGCTTCTCTGTCTGCTTCTCTTATCAGAAATGCTTGACTGTCTCAGGCAAAAACTAATAAAGTCATGGGCCCTTTGGAATATTCCTAAAATAGACCTACTAGCTACTTCCAAAACGGAGACCCCACCTTCATCTGCAATATTCCAGCCTTTAGGTTCATGATTAACCAACAATTTGTAAGGTTTTTTGTGTTAACTCTTTTTCAGCCACCAGGTTCCAGATACTACCATGATTGCCAACTGGACTTCCCTGGATAGATGACTCCCCCCCCCCCCCGCCTGCAATGTGTCCTGGAGCCCTGCTTCCCCAGAGCCTTACCCCACTAGGGAAAGAGAGAGACAGGCTGGGAGAATGGATCAACCTGTCAACACCCATGTTCAGTTGTGAAACAATTATAGAAGCCAGACATTCCACCTTCTGCACCCCATAATGACCCTGGGTACATACTCCCACAGGGCTAAAGAATAGGAAAGTTATAAGGAGAGGGGATGGGTTATGGAGCTCCAGTGGTGGGAACTGTACCCCTCTTATCCTATGATCTTGTCAGTGTTTTTATTTTATAAATAAGTTAATTAAAATTTAAAAATGCTTGACTTATCAAACTGAAGAGAAGAGGCTGTTTTTTTTTCTGTTTTGTTTTCAGCTAGCTGGTCATCTGATAAAACTGGACATGCCTACAAAAAGTAACTGAGACAGATCATGCTGCTTTGTCTTCAAACCCAGTGTGTTCAGTTCTACTTCTGGTATGTAGCACAGTCACTGGAATGAGGCTCATCTTCTCAACAGGAGCTACAAAAAGGAGGAAGCAGCTCCTCTCATGTGCGCAGGATGCAGGACTTGATCTCTGGACTCCAGAGAACCAATGAGACAAGTCCTACAATTAACCTACTTTTGGCCAGAAGATGCAGTGTGTCAGCCATGTGGGCCATGGAGTGTTGCTAAGCTGAAGAGCAAGACTGGAGTGTGTGGAGGCTAAGAGTGCAGGCCACAGCACCCAGATGAAATGCTACACAGAATACTCCAGAAACCCACACAGGAGGCCCCTGAGATTTTGGCAGCATGTCCAGCTGTGTGTCTACACAGGAAAACACCAGAAGCCAAGCAAGGAGTGACTGAGTGAGAGTAAGGTCACTGGGAGCTGGGAGCTGAACAGTTCCCAGGATGCAGTAAGGGCTGGGGGCAACCCCAGTGCTAACCCTGTGGAGAGGAGACTACTTGAGACAAGCAGGGCATTTAGAAAGGACTCCAGAGGGAACCAAGCAGTGGTACACTGGGCTGAGCACACACATTACTATGTGCAAGGAGTCAGGTTCAAGCCCCCACTCCCCACCCCCAGGGGGGAAGAAGCTTCACAAGCAATTAAGCAGTTCTGCATGTCTGTCTGTCTGTCTCTCTCTCCCTATCTCTTTCTCTCTTCTTCTTCTCTCTTTCTTTCTCTCCCTTCATTCTTAATTTCTCTATATCCTATCAAATAAAATAAAAAGGGAAAAAATGTTACTGGAATCAGTGGATTCATAGTGCCAGCTTTGAGCTCCAGTGATAACCCTGGTGGCAAGAAATACATAGAAAGAGAAGGAAATAAAGAATGAAAGAATAAAGAAAGGAAGGAAAGAAGGAAGGAAGGAAGGAAAGAAGGAAGGAAAGAATAGAGAATGGAAGGCAGGGAGCAGAAACCCTACACTGGAAAATGAAGGTGCTGAGGAGCTGAGTTACAAACAGGTGTCCAAAGGCCGAGCTATCTGCCAGGGATGCAGCTGCTGCAGGAAATGAAGCCCAGCAGCCTGCAAGCTACCAAAGCCACCTGACCTGCAGCACTGCTGGTGTCCCAGCAGGTTAGTGAGCCCAGCAAGAAGCAAGGGAAGCAGCCTGGGGTCAGGCAAAGGTGTCAGTTAGTAGAAACCTAAAATGGAGATTACAGCCATGACCAAATCTTCAAAGACTATTCCTGTGGCCTTAAACATATGTCCAAAATGTATAGGAGAAACATGAACTGAAGAGAAGTATTTACAATACAAAATAGATACAGTGGATTCGTAGTGCAGGCATAAAGCCCCAGTGATAACCCAGAAGGCAAAAAAAAAAAAAAAAAAAAATGCTGAGAGAGAGAGAGAGAGAGAGAGAGAGAGCACCAGAGCATTATTCTGGCTCATGTGATGCTGGACTCGAACTGAGGATTTCATGCTTATAAGCCAGGTGCTGTACCCACTGTACCACCTCCCAGGTTGCTTTTATCCCTTTTGTATTGTAAATCCTTCTCTTCAGAAATGTGGTTGGGGGGAAACACCATAATGGTTATGTAAAAGGACTTTCATGTCTGAGATTCCAAAATTCCAGGGTCAATCTCCCTCACCACCATAAGCCAGAGCTGAGCAGTGTTCCAGTATCTATCTATCTATCTATCTATCTATCTATCTATCTATCTATCTATTTATCTATCTATCCATCTATCTTTCATTAAAATAAAAAGCATAAAATACATCCTAAAGTTAAAAAAATAAATTACTCAGTTTAAAAATTCAGGTAAAGGGAAAATGGAGAAAAGAAATATGGGGCAAGCAGTGAACAAGGATCAAGATGACAAACAAAAATTAAATCCAAATGTATTGATAGTTTATCAAAACATAGATGATCTAAACACTACATAAAGTGTCAGATAACACTTTCAAAGCAAGACCGGATAAGGCACTATCTATATGAGAAATGGCCTTTAAAGATATAGAAATAGTGGCAAACAATAAGAGAGCATAAGAAAATATACCACAGGGGCTGGGCAGTGGCACACCTGGTAGACTACACACATCACAATGTGCAAAGACCTGGGTTCAGGCCCCTAGACCCCACCTGTGATGGGAAACTTCACAAGCAGTGAAGCAATACTGCAGGTGTCTCTCTTTTTCTTGTCCTCACTATCTCCCCTTCCCTCTCAATTTCTGTCTCTAGCCAATACATAAATAGAAAGTTATTACTAAAAAAACAACATCTATCAGGAGTCAGGCAGTAGCGCAGCAGGTTAAGCACACATGGTGCAAAGCACAAGGACCGGCGTAAGGATCCCACTTTGAGCCCCCGCTCCCCACCTGCAGGGAAGTCACTTCACAAGCAGTGAAGCAGGTCTGCAGGTGTCTATCTTTCTCTCCTCCTCTCGGTTTTTCCCTCCTCTCTCAATTTCTCTCTGTCCTGTTCAACAACAACAACTATGACAACAATAACAATGATAACTACAACAAGAGCAACAAAAGTGGGAAAAATAAGCCTCCAGGAGTAGTGGATTTGTAGTGCAGACACCAAGCCCCAGCAATAACCCTGGAGGAAAAGAAAAGCATAAACAAAAGCTAGAGAAAATACATTATTATAGATTTCAAGCAGAGCATAAATGAAACAAACAATATTAACAGAGAACAAGAGATGCATTTTCTTTTGATCAAAAGGTCCTCTCTCCTTAAGACATAGCAATCCTAAAAGCATATGCATCTAAGCATAGAACTTGAGAATGATTGGAGGGAACTTGTGAGAGAAGGGAACAGGGAAATGAACAAACTCACATGAAAACAAAGATTTTAACTCTCCTCTCTCAATAACTAACAATGCCAGTAGATTTTTTTTAATTCAATAAGAATATGGCAAACTTAGAAACTACCTGACCATAAAGATATTTAGCACTATATGTAACTGGGACAAATATATTTTCTTTTCTTTTCTATCTTTCTTTCTTTTTTTTTTTTTTTTTTTTTTGTTGTTGTTTCCTTTTTCTTTTTCTTGTTTTACCAGAAGAGCTCTGCTCAGCTCTGGTTTATGTCAGTGCCAGGGATTGAACCCAGGACCTCTATGCCTCAGGCATGAAGGTTCATGATGCACATTCTTAGGTAAGAGGTAAAAGGAGAAAAGAAACTAACCCAAGCAGACTTTGAAAGACCACCCCCTTCCATGACCATCAATCTCACTAACCAGCACTGGACAGATAGGACCACCCAGACGAGAAAGAAGCAGCCTATCCCCACCCAACTGTTCATGTCTGCTGGGCAGTCAGCATGATATCAGTTAAGGAAGATTAAAGAGATGAGACAGCATAACAGTTCTGCAAAAGGCTCTCATGGCTTCTTCTTCTAGTGTTTTCCCTTCTTCCGTAGCCAGTCAACAGTGTCAGGTTGAGCCTGATGTAAAGTTTCGAGACCTCCTTTGAATCTGGAGAGGTGGCAGTCGTTGACTATGTGGGTCATAGTCTGTCTGGAGCCGCAGGGGCAGTTCGGGTTATTTCTGGCTCTCCAGCGATGGAACATAGTGGCGCACCGGCCATGGCCTGTTCGATAGCGATTGAGGAGGGCCCAATCATAACGTGCTAGGTCAAAGCCGGGTTGACGCTTGCAGGGGTCTGTGATGAGGTGTTTGTTCTTTACCCCAGCTGACTGCCAACTCTGTTTCCAAGAGTCTGGAACAGAGAAGTTCAGTGTAGGCATAGGGGACCAGATTGTGTGACGAGACGTCAAGCGTTGGACAGGGTGGGCGAAGATATCCGTGTATATTGGCAGGTCCGGTCGAGCATAGACGTGGGAAATGAACTTAGATGATGCCGCATCCCGACGAATATCTGGGGGGGGTGATGTTGCTAAGAACTGGCAGCCATGGAACCGGGGTGGAATGGATGGTTCCAGAAATTATCCTCATGGAGGAATATAATTTGGAATCGACCAAGTGGACATGGGGGCTACGGAACCATGCTGGGGCACAGTATTCTGCAGTGGAATAACATAATGCCAGAGAGGATGATCGTAGTGTGGAAGCGCTCGCGCCCCATGAGGAGCTGGCCAGTCTTGCAATGATGTTATTCCTGGCGCCCACCTTTGCTGCAGTTTTTATGAGATGTTCGTGAAATGACAGATCGCGATCGAGAGTAACGCCAAGATAGACTGGCTGGGCTTCATGCCGGATTCTCGTATCGCCAAGCTGCACATTAAGCTCATGCGAGGCCAAGGCATGGTGTAGATGGAAAACAGATGATACCGTTTTTGCAGTGCTAGGGATTAGTCTCCATTTTTTACAGTAATCAGATATCAGAGACATGTCTTTCATGAGTGTTTCCTCAAGGATGTCAAACTTGGATGCCTGAGTTGCACAGAAGATGTCATCGGCGTAGATGAACTTCCTTGAAGAAGTTTCTGGGAGGTCACTGATGTAAATATTAAATAGCGTAGGAGCCAGAACAGAGCCCTGGGTGAGGCCACTTGAGACAAGTCTCCATCTGCTAGACTTGTCACCCAGATGCACCCGGAATCTTCTGTTTTGGAGAAGAAACGATATAGTGTTGGCCACCCATGGAGGCAGGCATCTTGAGATCTTGACTAGGAGACCACGGAGGCTGAGGCTCTAAGGCACATGCGTGCATGCGTGCGTGTGTATCTTTCTCTGTATGACTCTCTCATTTTAATAAAATCTTTTTAAAAGATGGTCTCACACACTGTCGTATGCTTTACATTGGCTTGTTCTAGCCCTCCCCCTCCAAGAGAATTGGATGAGTCCTGTTAATTTCGCGGGCCTGCTTGGCCCCGCCCCAAGGGACCCTGGGAGAGGGTTCCTGAGTCCGAGAGTTCCTGAGTTCCCCAGTGACAGAGTTCCTGAGTTCCGGAATTCGAGAGTGCGAGAGTGCGAGAGTTTCAGAGTTCGAGAGTAAGAGAGAGGGTTCCTGAGTTCGAGAGTGCCAGAGTTCCTGAGTTCCTGAGTTCGAGAGAAAAGAGAGTTCCTGAGTTCGAGAGTTTGAGGGTTACAGAGTAAGAGAGAGTGCCAGAGAGACAGAGTTCCTGGGTTCCTGAGTTCCAGAGTAAAAGAGAGAGTGCTTGCGCTGCCGCAAAGAGACAGCAGAGTTCTGTTTGGTGATTAGTTTGTCTTAGTTTGTGAATCGTTGTTCCTGAATAAAGAAATACAGCTGCCCTGCCCAGCCGTTGTCTCCGCGTCTCTGTTCACCACCGTGAAGCAAGCCAGCCCGGCAAGAGCCTCCGAAATTTTAACAACAACACACAGAGAGACAGAGAGAGAAAGACAAAGAGACAGAGAGAGAGAGAGAGACTGTGTAGACCCACGGTTGGAGCTGTTTGGTTGTGTTCTGTACTTGTTTTGTGGCATTGTGGTTTTTAAGTACTTGTACAATTACCAAGTGATTTCTAGAGAACTGATATACATAAACTTGAAAATACAAACAAATAAAGAATAAAACAAAAACAAACAAACTTCTCTAAGACTTTGTGAGGAACTATGTTGGTTATCTGTTATCTTTGGGAGGGTGGGGATATAAGACTTTTGTGATGGATGTGATGCCAAACTACAATCTGTAATCTTACAATCTTGGAACTCACTATTAATCATAAATAAGAACAATAAAGTACTTGTATGCCCGTTCCTTGCTAGGGTTTTGTTCATTGGCCTCTGTAAAGGCTTGGAAGGTAACCTCCCTACTCTCCAACCACTGACTCTCTCCTTCATCCACACTAACAACCATTTTCAATGACTTATTTATTTATTCATTTATTTATTTATCAGAGAAAAGAACCGGTGCACCATGCTGGTATATCCTGTGCTGGGGCTTGAACTCTGGACCTCATGTCTCTGTGTGAGTGCTCTATGACTAAGTCACCACCCCAGCTGCCATCAACAAACTTTTAAGCTCATTTGCCTAATTTTAAAACCACTGGCTGGGGATTGAGAGCTCCACTCTGGTGGTGAGTGAGGTGTGGAGCCTGTAACTTTTTTTTTTTTTTGCCTCCAAGGTTATCGCTGGGGCTCGTTGCCTACACTATGAATCCACTGCTCCTGGAGGCTATTTTTTCCCTTTTGTTGCTCGTGTGGCTTATCACTGTTGTTATTATTACTGTTGTTATTGCTGTCATTGTTGTTGGATAGGACAGAGAAAAATCGAGAGAGGAAGGGAAGACAGAGAGGAAGCGTGAAAGATAGGCACCTGCAGACTTGCTTCACTGCTTGTGAAACCACCACCCTGCAGGTGGGGGCTTGGAGCTCAAATCGGGATCCTTGTGCTGGTCCTTGGCTTCATGCCATATGTACTTAACCCGCTGTGCTACAACCAGGCCCCAATTAATTTAAAAATTTTCCCCTCCAGGTTTATTGCTGGGGCTCGGTGCCTGCACTACGAATCCACTGCTCCTGGCAACCCATTTTTTTCCATTTTATTGGATAGGACAGAGAGAAATTGAGAGAGGAGGGGAAGACAGAGAAGGGGAGAGACAGAGAGACACCTGTAGACCTGCTTCGCCACTCCCTGCAGGTGGGGAACATTGGCTAGAACTGAGATCCTTGAGCGGGTCTTTGCACTTTGTACTATGTGTGCTTAACGAGGTGCGCCACAGCTGACCCTCAATTAATTAATTAATTAATATACCAAAGCACTGCTTAGCTCTGGCTTACAGTCACACTAGGGGTTGATTGAACCTGGAGCCTCAGAGCCTCAGGCATGAAGGTCTTTTTGTGTAACCATTATGCTATCTCGCCTGCCCCTACAACCATAATTTTAAAAACTGATAAATCACTATTAAATCACTCATAAAAATGTTTTTATAGTGCCAGTCATTTTCCATACTCATGTGACAATCACTATGCATTTCTTTTTTTTTATCACCACAGGGTGATGAAAAAAAAAAATCCTGACACCCATCTGTAATACATACACACAGCCAGACCCCAGCATGTTGAGGGGACAAGTCCAGAGATTGTCCCCAGACCCTGACTCAGACACAGGAACGTTTACCCAGGCCTGTGGCGTTGAGTCTGGAGGCCTGGGTCCCCTCTGTTTGTCAGCACCCTCAGTTCACTGTGACCCCCAGAAAGACATAGAATGGAGAAAATAAAGCCCATGCCAGACCGACAGTCAGAAAGAGACAGGGTTGCAGGAGATGAGGGGAGAGAGGCTGGAAGGACTCCAGGGGCCCGCTCCAGCAGAGCAGTTTTGCAAGTCAGACCAACGGCAGGAAGCTTGCTAAGAATGTTGACCTTCACAAAGGCCCTGCTCTGCTAATGCTCAGTGGATTTGCAGAGTAAATGTGAACCTTCCCATCAATCCAAAAGCTGGCGCAGGCCTCAGGAGTGAGCTCAGCATCAGAGCACAGGACTTGCATACCCAAGGCCCCCAGAGACCCCAGGGTTCAATTTCCGGTACCATCATGTGCCAGAGCTGAGTGATGCGCTGGTCAGTCTCTCTCTCTCTCTCTCTCTCTCTCTCTCTCTACCTCTCTCTCTCTCTACCTCTCTCTCTCTCTTTCTCTCTCCCTCCCTCTCTCAGACAAACAGTAGATAAATGACTCTGTGGTGTTTTTTTTTTCCTGTGCCAGGGTTATCACAGAGGATCTGAGCCTGTATAACTACACCACTCCCAATGGTAGATTTATTTATTTTTTTTCAGTAAAGGGTGAAATACATATTGAAAGAGAGAAGACTGAGTGGTGGATCACCTGGTTGAGAGCACATTACAGCACACAAGGACCCAAGTTCAATTCCCCAATCCCCACCAGTAGGGGGAAGCTTCATAAGTGGTGAAATAGTAAAGCAGGTATCTCTCTCCCTCTCTATCTCTCCTCTCCCTCTTGATTACTCTCTGTCTCTATTGAATGAATGAATATAGAAATAAATATATCTTGGGGCCAGGCAGTGGCACATCTGGTTGAGCACACATATTTCAATGCTTGAGGATCCTGGTTCAAGTCCCCAGCTCTACCTGCAGGGAAGAAACTTCATGAGTGGTGAAACAGTATTGCAGGCATCTCTCTTCCTCGTGTTCTCTGTTTCTGTCTCTTTCAGAAAGGGGGGGGAAGAAAGAATGGAAAGGAAGAGATGCACTTCATATGAATGTCGGGCTAGCAACACAAGAGAGATGGATGACTCAGGAACCAGGCAAGGCAATTCAAATCTTTATTCATCCAAACGCCCCTGAGTCAGGTGGTAGCACACCTGGTTAAGCCACATGGCACAAACCACAATGCCCACGTCAGCCTCTCTGTCTGCCCGAGCACTTCCCTGGCCAGAAAAGGGAAGAGACAAGTCGGAAACAGAAGTGGCTTGATAATACCATACATGGTTAGGAAAGGGGCGGAGAAAGGTGAAAAAGGTAGGGACTTCCTTAGCAACTGTTGCTAGGGGGTTAACTGGTAGGATTAATCATACCCTGAGGGGAATTAGGAAGGAGACCTTTAGTCATTTGTAAGACAAAGCAGAAGATTTATATATACATAATAAAAGGGTGGGCCATGGTATCAAGTAATGCAGGGTGGAGCAGGGGGAGCTGGCTTAATGTTTTAAGGAATGTCAGGCGCCTGGAGGCAGAAAAATGCAGGGTGCTTTGTGAGACAGGGAGTCTGATAAGACAAGGCAACCCTTTGGGGTTCCCGTGTCCCCTTCGCTCAACCTCTCAGTAGAGAGAGAGACTAAAAGGATATACACAACCTTCAGGTCAAGCCCTGCCAGGCTCTACCACATCCTTACAATCTCCTGACATATGAATTTATATCACTCACAGATATTTGCCAATTTCTATGTATACTATCAATGTAAGGTAATGTGTAGTTTTCTGCTGAAGAAATGCCTGGAGGGTCAGATAACCCCGGCTCTTCTCAGAGAAGCAAAAGTTTTTCATGATTTTTTTCATTTTCTCATGTCCAAAACAAAAGAAACAAGTGTTAATACAGAAAATGTTTTAAGAAGAAAGTAAAGAGACTAGGTGGTGGTGTACTAAGTAGAGTGCACACCTTGCCATGTGCAAAGACCTGGGTTCAAGCCCCTGGTCTCCACCTACAGGGGAGAAGTTTCACAAACAGTCAAGCAGTGATGTAGGACTCTCTCTCATTCTCTCTCTCTCTCAAAGAAGAAAACTGGCCCCCAGAAGCTATAGATTCATTGTGTGTGTGGTGTGGAGGGGGATGTGATGCTTGGTGGAATAGGATTCTGCCATTAAAAATGCCATCATGCCTTTGGGGACAAAGTGGATGGAACCAGAGGTGATGATGCTAAGTGAAATAAGTCAAGAAGTGAAAAACAACTATCCAATATTTTCACTCACTCCAAAACAGATTTGCAGGAAAAAATAATACTCAATATGACTCTTGGGCTCTATTAAAACTGTGGTGGTTATCATATGGGGTAGGGGAGCAGCAGGGGAGACAGGTAGAGGGGTGTCTGGTGTGATGGCACCAGGACATTGTGGTGGGCATGGTAAGTAGTGCATGCACATACACACATATGTGTGTACATATGTATAGGTATGAAATCAGAGCCCTAAACTCCTATAACAATGCAAGCCAAGCTATGTTCTATCAGTAAATAAGATGTGTATGAGTAACTGGGGGCATCTCCTCTCATTCTCAGACTGCTGTGCACACAAAGGATGAATCTCAGGAGTGTGTTTTGAGAAGTTAGGAAAGGCTTGTTCTCGGAACCCACACTTACAACAGCACCCCCCCCCCGCCCCAGTCTCAGACTCTGGAGGAATCAGACTGAGATAAAGAAGGAAGGAACACTGCTGGCTCAGACCTGCAGCAGGCAGAGTCAAGGCTCCATCTCCTCCCACGCTGCTTCCCCTCCTGCCCCCGGGGCCCCTGTCTTCCAAAACCCACAGACCTCTCCCAGTATTGCTCCTTTGCTCACAGAAGCACTGGCTCCTGTTGTGTGTAAGTTCCCTTTGTGTGTTTTCATATGTGGGGGACCAGGAATGTCGGAGACCTCTCTCCTGTACACCACCACCATGCATAGGCAGGAGCGGGGGTGGAGTGAGATGGGGGTCTTCAATTCCTGGTGTGTTTTCCCAACAAGCATAGCTGTGGTCAGAGGCAGTTCCAAGTACATCCCAGGACAGAAGGTTCTGGAAGGTTTGCCCAGCTCAGGCAGGACAGGGAGTCCTGGGCTGGAGGTGGAGTGAGGGAGGGGGAGGAGTGGCAACTGGGAGCCACCCATCTGCACTGCAGGCTGGCCAGGCAGCACTCTAAGACAGGAGCCCCATCCAGAGAAAGGTTTGAAGCACAGGCCAGAGGAGGAGCTGCCTTGGTTTCAGTGTTCTGGTGTCTCATCTCATACACACTGGGTTCTGCTGTTGCTAGGTTGACTTTTCATTCTTTTTATTTCAGATATAACGTTTTTATAAATAACACTGCTCCAGCATGGTGCTCCCATGTGGTGTCAGGGTTTCATGCTTGGTATGGAAAGACTACTGAGAGAGCTCTCAGCAGGCCACCGCAGAGGTATATTAAAATAAAAAACGCTAAGTGGCCCTGGAGATAGCACAGCACTGGAAGCAACAGGTGCCCTACCAATAGCCAAAGCTGAAATGTACTCTGGTCAAAAAAAATGAGATGAAATTAAACTTTTATTCAGTTAAAAAAAAAAAAAAAACACTAGTGAGAAAAAAAAAAAACTAGAGGAGAGTGAAGGTGACTTTTCCTTGTGAGAGTCACAGATCATGTCAGCAAGTGTCTTGTGTTTCTGGGAGACAGGAGAGAGTTCAGGGCATAGAATGGGCCCCATCATGTGTTCTGGAACCCGCATCTCCAGATCCTCTGCCCGACTAGGGAAAGAGAGAAACAGGCTGGGAGTATGGATCAATCTGCCAACGCTCATGTTCAGCAGGGAAGCAATTACAGAAGCCAGACCTTCCACCTTCTGCACCCCATAATGACCCTGGGTCCATACTCCCAGAGGGATAAAGGATAGGGAAGCTATCAAGGGAGGGGATTAGATAGGGAGCCCTGGGGGTAGGCACTGTGTAGAAATGTACCCTCTGTTATCCTATAGTCTTATCAGTATTTCCATTTTATAAATAAATTATATATATATAGCACACTTTATTGGGGGGATGGGGTCAAACCCAGTCACCACATGGAAGCACCATGGATGCATAGGGGGAGCTCTAATGGATGGTAAAGCAAAGTTTTCTTGTCTCTCTTTCTCTGCCTCCTCTTCTCTCTCCTCACTTCTCCTGAGCATTCAGGTTTAATCTGGTTGGAAGAAGAAAGCATGTTTGCCTCCAGAGCAAATCTCCCCTCCATGTGATTCTTCCCCAGGAGCCAGCTGACCACCATGAGGTAATCCAGACCCTGGGCCAGGATCAGAAGGGGCACTCAGGTCCTATGCCTCCACCCACTGGGGCTGCTCAGGCTTCACATGGCAGAGAGCAAGACAATGAAAAGGGAGCCCAGGCCTCCGAAAATCTGGGAAACAGATGAAAATGTCAAACATACATTCAGTGCATTTTTATGCGGTTCTTAAATGGAAAGAGAGATTTCTCTTCTTTCGATCCTTCTGTTCATAATCTTTAACAAATGGGCTTCTTGGAATAAGCTCTTTTAGAACTAGGGAGGGGGAGCTTCCTGCACGGAACTGGAGCACTAGTTAAAGAGAACACCCCCAAAGAAAGACAGCCAGGCCATCTCCAAGAGCCAGCGGAAGAAGCATTTTAACTTTTGATCCACGGGAAATTGCTTACAAGGCTCGCTTATGTGAATAGACAATTCACAAAGCTGTGTGGGGAGTCATTCACCTCTTGGAAAGGAGTTGACTCAGTGTCTGCTGAGAGGATAAATCTGCAGGAACAGAAGGTTGCAAGAGTTTGTACCAACCTGACAGCAGCTAGTTCTAGTGTTTTTTTGTTTTGTTTTGTTTTTTAATTTTTAAAAAATATGTACTTATTTATTTATTCCCTTTTGTTGCCCTTGTTGTTGTAGTTATTGTTGTTGTCGTCGTTGTTGTTGGATAGGACAGAGAGAAATGGAGAGAGGAAGGGAAGACAGAGACGGAGAGAGAAAGATAAGACACCTGCAGACCTGCTTCACTGCCTGTGAAGTGACTCCCCTGCAGGTGGGGAACTGGGGGCTCGAACCATAATCCTTACACCAGTCCTTGCGCTAGTTCTAGTGTTTTCATTGTTTTTTGTTTGCTTTGCTTTTAAGAGAAGCAAAGAGGGAGTGAAAGAGACCACAGAACACAAGCTTCCTTCAGTGCAGTGGAGGCTGGGCTCAAACACACTATCCAAGTGAGCTATTTCACCAGTCCCAGTCTGTAATAACCTCCTCTTCTTTTGGTTCATCCATTGTTCTAACTCTACACAAATGAAAATGACATTTTAACTATCAAAATCTTAACTTATGGAAAAGGACCTAAGCCATGGGTGAGAGTTTTCTGAAGAGAACTTTCATGGGGAGAAGAGAAATTGGACACATGTGTCAACAACTGCATTGTAAACCATTAACCACCCACAACAGAAAAGAAAGAGAGAAAAAAGAGAAAGAAGAAAGAGAAAGCAAAGGAGCCAGAAAGACTACCTTAGAACAGTCCTAGTCAGGGCCAGGTGGTGACGTACTGTAGTAGTAGCGTGAGCACACATTACTATTCATAAGGACCGTGGTTCAACCCCCACTCTCCAGCTGCAGAGGGGAAGCTTCAAAAGTGGTGAAGCAGGTCTACAGGTAGGTGTCTATCTTTCACTCTATCTCCCTCTCCCCTCTCAATTTCTCTCTGTCCAAAACAAATAAATAAATGGATTTTTAATTAACTTTATTTTTTTACATGCATAACATTCCCCAGATTCCCATTTAACAATACAACCCTCACTGTGTCATTCATCATCTTTCATGGACCTGTATTCTTCCCACCCACCCACCCCAGAGTCTTTTACTTTGGTGCAATACGCCAATTGCATTTCAGGTTCGACTTGTGTTTTCTTTTCTAATCTTGTTTTTCAGCTTCGTCCTGAGAGTGAGATCATCCCATATTCATCCTTCTGTTTCTGACTTATTTCACTCAACATGATTTTTTCAAGGTCCATCCAAGATCAGCTGAAAATGGTGAAGTCATCATTTTTTACAGCTGAGTAGTATTCCATTGTGTATATATACCACAACTTGCTCAGCCACTCATCTGTTGTTGGACACCTGGGTTGCTTCCAGGTTTTGGCTATTACAAATTGTGCTGCCAAGAACATATGTGTACACAGATCTTTTTGGATGGATGTGTTGGGTTCCTTAGGATATATCCCCAGGAGGGGAATTGCAGGGTCATAGGGTAGGTCCATTTCTAGCCTTCTGAGAGTTCTCCAGACTGTTCTCCACAGAGGCTGGACCAATTTACATTCCCACCAGCAGTGCAGGAGGGTTCCCTTGACCCCACACCCTCTCCAGCATTTGATGCTGTTACCTTTTCTGATGTATGACATTCTCACAGAAGTGAAGTGATATCTCATTGTTGTCTTGATTTGCATTTCTCTGACAATCAGAGACTTGGAGCATTTTTTCATGTGTTTCTCGGCCTTTTGGATCTCTTCTGTGGTGAATATTCTGTCCAAGTCCTCCCCCCATTTTTGGATGGGGTTATTTGTTGTCTTGTTGTTGAGTCTGGCAAGCTCTTTATATATGTTGGTTATTAAACTCTTATCTGATGTATGGCATGTAAACATCTTCTCCCATTCTGTGAGGGGTCTCTTGGTTTGGGTAGTGGTTTCTTTTGCTGTGAAGAAGCTTTTTAATTTGATGTAGTCCCATAGGTTTATACTTGCCTTAGTCTTCCTTGTAATTGGATTCGTTTCATTGAAAATGTCTTTAAAATTTATGCGGAAAAAAGTTCTGCCAATATTTTCCTCTAAGTATCTGATAGTTTGTGGTCTAACATCCAAGTCCTTGATCCACTTGGAATTTACTTTTGTATTTGGTGAAATACAGTGATTCAGTTTCATTCTTCTGCATGTTTCAACCCATTGTTTCCAACACCATTTGTTGAAGAGACTCTGCTTTCCCCATGTAATAGTCTGGGCCCCTTTGTCAAAGATTAGATGTCCATAGGTGTGGGGACTCATTTCAGGCTCTCAATTCTATTCCACTGGTCAGTGTGTCTATTCATGTTCCAGTACCAAGCAGTTTTGATGACAATGGCCCCATAATACAGTTTGAGATCTGGCAGTGTGATGATTCGTTCTGTTCTTTTTTCTCAAGATTGTTTTGGCAATTCTAGGTCTTTTCTGGTTCCAGATAAACATTTGTAGCATTTTTTCTATTCTCCTAAAAAATGTGCTTGGGATCTTGATGGGGATAGCATTAAATTTGTAGATGGCTCTGGGTAGTATATTCATTTTGATGATGTTAATTCTTCCAACCCATGAACATGGAATATCTTTCCACTTCTTTGTGTCTTTTTCAATTTCTTTGAGTAGTGACTCATAATTTTCAGTATACAAGTCTTTCACTTCTTTGGTTACGTTTACTCCTAGATATTTTATTGTTTTTGTTGCTATAGAAAAAGGAACTGATTTCTGGATTTCAATTTCTTCTAACTTAGTGTTTGCATAGAGGAATGCCACTGACTTTTGAATGTTAATTGTATAGCCTGACACCTGACTGTATTGCCTGATGATTTCCAAAAGCTTCTTGCTGGATTCCTTAGGTTTTTCCATGTATACTATCATGTCATCTGCAAATAAGGAGAGTTTGACTTCTTCTCTTCCAATCTGTATGCCTTAAATTCCTTGCTCCTGCCTGATTGCTATGGCAAGAACTTCCAACACTATGTTGAATAGTAATGGTGATAGTGGGCAGCCCTGTCTAGTACCTGATCTGAGTGGAAATGCTTCCAGTTTTTCACCATTGAGTATGATATTGGCTGTAGGTTTGCTATATATAGACTCCACTATCTTCAGGAATTTTCCATCTATTCCCATTTTTTGTAGTGTTTTGATCATAAAGGGATGTTGTATTTTGTCAAAGGCTTTCTCTGCATCTATTGATATGACCATGTGGTTTTTGGTCTTGCTTTTGTTGATGTGGTGGATCACATTGATTGATTTACGTATATTAAACCAACCTTGCATGCCTGGGATAAACCCCACTTGGTCATGACGAACAGTCTTTTTGATATACTGCTGTGTCTGGTTGGCTAGAATTTTGTTCAATATTTTCGCATCTATGTTCATCAGAGATATTGGTCTGTAGTTTTCTTTTTTGGTTGTGTCCCTGTCTGATTTTGGTATTAGGGTGATGTTAGCTTCATAGAAGCTGGCAGGGAGTATTCCAGTGTCTTCAATCTTCTGGAAGACTTTTAAAAGTAGAGGTATTAGTTCTTCTTTGAAGGTTTTTTAGAATTCATTTGTAAAACCATCTGGTCCAGGACTTTTATTTTTGGGGAGATTGTTGATAACTGTTTCAATTTCATTAGCTGTGATGGGCCTGTTCATGTTGTCCACTTCCTCTTTACTTAGTTTTGGAAGTTGGTAGGTATCTAGGAAATCGTCCACTTCTTCCAGGTTCTCTAGCTTGGTGGCATATGGTTGTTCATAGAAGCCTCGCATGATATGTTGAATTTCTGCGGTGTCTGTTGTGATATCTCCTCTTTCATTTACTATCCGATTTATTTGGGTCTGCTCCCTTTTTTCTTTTGTGAGTCTGGCTAAAGGTTTGTTGATTTTGTTCACTCTTTCGAAGAACCAACATTTACTTTCATTGATCTTTTGTATGGTTTTCCTATTCTCAATGTTATTTATTTCTGCCCTAACTTTAGTGATTTCTGTCCCTCTGGTTGCTTTAGGGTTCCTTTGTTGTTGTTCTTCTTCTAGGTCTTTAAGATGTGCAATCAGGCTGTTTATTTGTGCCTTTTCTTGTTTCCTAATGTGTGCTTGTATAGCTATGAACTTCCCTCTTAGGACTGCTTTAGCTGTGTCCCAAATATTTTGATAGCTTGTGTCTTCATTTTCATTGAACTCTCGAAACATTTTGATTTCTTCCTTGATTTCCTCCTTGACCCAGAAGTTGTTAAGAAGTGTACTGTTGAGCTTCCACATTTTGGCACTGTTACTAATCTTTTGTTGATTGTTAAGTGTTAGTTTAATTCCACTGTGGTCTGAGAAGATGCTTGGGATGATTTCAGTGCTCTTGAATTTGCTGATGCTGTCTTTGTGGCCTAACATATGGTCTGTCCTTGAGAATGACCCATGTGGATTTGAGTAAAATGTGTATTCCAGTTTCTTGGGATGAATGACTCTGAAAATGCCCAATAGTTCTAGTTTATCTAGCTCTTCATTTAGCTCCCTTATGTCTTTACTGATTTTCTTCCTGGATGATCTTTCAAGTTGAGAGAGTGGGGTGTTGAAATCCCCTATTATGATTGTGTTACTGTTAATATATTGCTGTAGCTCTTTCAGTAGAAGTTTGATGTATTTAGATGGCTTCTCATTGGGTGCATAGATATTAATAATTGTTAAGTCCAATTGATTGACTGATCCTCTGAGCATTAAGTAGTGTCCATTCCTATCTTTTTTAATCTTATCTATTTTAAAGTCTATCATGTCAGATATGAGAATAGCTGTTCCTGCCCTTTTTTGTGGGCCATTGGCTTGTATGATAGTTTTCCATCCTTTCACTTTAAGTCTGTGTTTGTCTTGTTGAGTTAGGTGAGTTTCCTTTAGACAACATATTGTTGGGTTGTGTTTTCTGATCCATCTTCCTACTCTGTGTCTTTTAATAGGTGAATTCAGGCCATTGACATTTATTGATATCAAAGATTGAAGATATTTTAACGCCATTCTTGTAGAGTTTTAGAGTGTTTTGATATATGTCCTATTTGTGGTGGTCTGGTTGTTTATAGGAGACCTTTCAGAACTTTTTTCAGGGCAGGCTTGGTGATGGTTGCTTCCTTCAACTGTTGCTTGTCTGAGAAGGTTTTGATGCTTCCATCTAGTGTGAATGATAGTCTAGCAGGATATAGTATTCTTGGCTGAAAGCCTTCCTCATTGAGCACTCGATAGATATCTTGCCATTCTCTTCTGGCCTGTAGTGTTTGTATGGAGAAGTCTGCTGCTAATCTTATGGGTTTTCCTTTGTAGGTGACTCTCTGTTTTTCTCTTGCAGCCTTGAGGATCCTTTCTTTATCCTTATTCCTTTCCATTCTAAGTATGATATGTCTTGGTGTCTTTAGGTCTGGGTTAATTCTGTTTGGGACCCTCTGGGCTTTTGAATCTTTATGTCTTTGATGTTTTCTAGACTAGAGAAATTTTCTGCTATTATGGCCTGGAGAATGCTTTCTTCCTCTCCTTCTCTTTCTTCCTCTGGTAAGCCAATAATGCGTATATTGTTTCTTTTGAAGTCATCCCAGAGGACTCTGTTGTTGTTTTCAGCATCTCTTAATCTCTTTTTGAGATCTCTTACTTCTTTTTTAGTTGTCTCTAATTCATCCTCAATCTTGCTAATTCTGTTTTCAGCCTCATAGATTCTATTCTCTCTGCCCTCTACTGCTTTCTGGAGTTCATCTATTTTTTTTTTTCTCCTTCAGGGTTATTGCTGGGCTCGGTGCCTGCACCATGAATCCACCGCTCCTGGAGGCCATTTTCCTCCCTTTTTGTTGCCCTAGTTGTTGCAGCCTCATTGCGGTTATTATTGCCATTGTTGACGTTGCTTTGTTGTTGGATAGGACAGAGAGAAATGGAGAGAGGAGGGGAAGACAGAGAGAGGGGAGAGAAAGATAGACACCTGCAGACCTGCTTCACCGCCCGTGAAGCGACTCCCCTGCAGTTGGGGAGCCGGGGGCTCGAACTGGGATCCTTACGCCGGTCCCTGCGCTTTGCACCACGTGCGCTGAACCCACTGCACCACCGCCCGACCCCCACAGTTCATCTATTTTGTTGCCCTGCTCTGATACTGTTTTAGCTTGTTCAGCTAGTTGCCTTCTTAGCTCAGCAATTTCAGCTTTCAGCTCTCTAATAACCATGAGATAATTAGAATTTTCTTCCATATTCTCATTTGTTGTTCCTGCATTTCTGATTACAATTTTTTCAAATTCTTTACTCACTCCTGTTATTATTTCCTTAGCTAATGTTTGGATGTTGAACTCATTGTTTTGTGCTTCACCCTCTGGAGGACTTTTAGCTGGACTCTTGTCCTGGTTTGAGTCTCCAATATTTTTTCTTGTTGTTTTAACCATTTTATATATTATGTTATGAGTTCCCTTTATCAGTACTTTTCAAATTACTGATCACTATTGCCTGGATTGACTTGTGTCTAAGTACTTTAATTAAAGGGTTTACCGTGGTGGAAGTTAACAGTTTTTTCAATCCCTGAGTTGGAGCTCAGTTGTGTAAAAGCATCTTTTTTTTTTCTTCCCTGTAGGCTATGGGAGCCTGAGGGCTTTTAAACTACCAATAGGCTTCTTAGCTTAATCACTGACTCCTGACCAAGAGATAAAGCAGGGTGTGGCAGAGATAATCCAGTGGTTATGCAAAGAGACTTTCACAGCCCCTCAGCTATGCCACCGAGGTATAGGTCTTCTCCTGAGTTTCCCGGTTAGATCTCTGTCCCCTGGTGTCCCTCCCTGTTGCTGCTCCAGATTCAGAGGGTAGTAGCAATGGAGACTCAGAGTTGCACTTGGTGAGTCTCTGGGGAGTCCTTTCCTCCCTTCAGCTGTCCCCTTGTTGGTGGAGCAGACTGGAGGTGGTGTCTCAACTGATAAACTGTTGAACTGTTAGCAGTCACTTAATCTCTCCTTAGGCCCCTCTCTCCTCTCTGTCACCAGCCATGTGTGTTTGTACTCACCGGTGATTTACTGGTTTCCTGTGGTCATTCTAGTCCTGTCTTGTTTTGGTCCAGGTGGTCTCCTTTGGTATTCCTAGTTGATCCAGAGGAGAGGAGAGGAGAGGAGAGGAGAGGAGAGGAGAGGAGAGGAGAGGAGAGGAGAGGAGAGGAGAGAAAGTGATCTGCTGCTCGTAGCTTCGCCTCTGGAAGTCGAATCTAATTAACTTTTAATAGTAACTACCAAAAGTTGAATTCTTTTTGATTAGCAAAAGCTTAATTTTTTTTTTTTTTGCCTCCAGGGTTATCACTGGAGCTCAGTGCCAGCACTACAAATTCACTGCTCCTGGAGGCTATTTTTCCCATTTTGTTGCCCTTGTTTTGGTTGTTATTGTTGTTATATTTGGTTGTATTTGTTGTTATTGTTGTTGTTGGATAGGACAGAGAGAAATCGAGAGAGGAGGGGAAGACAGAGAGGAGGAGAGAAAAACACCTGCAGACCTGCTTCACCTCTTATGAAGCGGACTCCCCTGTAGGTGGGGAGCTGGGGGCTTGAGCCAGGATCCTTATGTGGGTCACTGTACTTTGTGCCATGTGCACTTAACCCATTGTGCTACTGCCCAGCTCCCAAAAGCTTAATTCTTTTTGAGCTTTTTTCACTCAACCTATGCTCTGAAGGGTGTGATAACTCACATATGCTTGCTGTGTGTGGGTTTGAGATTGTGCCCCTGAAATATTTTCATTTTATAGGACACTATTAGATCATTGGTAAAAATGAAAAGAAAAAAAAAGCTTTTTTAAAAAAAGATTCAGAAGCCAGGTGGTGGTGCAAGGACCCATGTGCAAGGACCCAGGTTCAAGCCCCCACTCTCACCTGCAGGGAGGAAGCTTCACAAGTGGTAGAGCAATACTACAGGTGTCTCTCTCTCTCTCTCCCCTTTTCCCTCCCTCCTCCTCCCCGTTTATCTGTGTTTCTATTAGAGAGACAGAGAGAGAGAGAGAGAGATAAAGGGAACAAATAAAAGGCCACCAGGGAGAGGTGAAGACTGTGTAGGCACTGAGTCCCTATGATTACCCTGGTGACGAATGAATGAATGGAGTGAGTGATAGACAATATAGAATATAAAAAAAGGAAATTCCTTATTCTGCCTACCTAATCCTATCATCATCCTGAGAGCACTATTCTAGCCCTGAGTTGAGGTCACTCCATTAACTCTTCTGTTGATTGATTGATTGATTTGATTAGCAACTGGTCTTCAAAAACCCTTTGGTGATTGTTTACTATAGCACTTTCTTGCCCCCTTAAGAGTGGATCATACACCCAGGTCTTATTTCTTTTTCTTTCTTTCTTTCTTTCTTTCTTTCTTTCTTTCTTTCTTCCTTTCTTTCTTTCCTTATTTATTTTTATTGCCACCAGAGTTATCACTGAGGCTCAGTGCCTACACTTAGTAATCCTCTGCTCCTGGTGGCCATTTTTCCCCCTTCCTTCCATCTGTCCTTCCTTTCTTCCTTTCTATTTTATTTACTAGGATGGAAAGAAATTATGAGGTGAGAAAGAGAGAGACAGAAAGACATCTGCAGACCAGTTTCACTGCTCATGAAGTTTTCCCCCTGCAGGTGGCAAGTGGGGACTCAAACCCAGGGCTTTGTGCATCATAACATGTATGCTCAACTGGGTGCACCACTTCTTATTCCCTCAAGGCAGCTTTTAATGGAGTTTTTCTTGCTCTGAGGGGGCACTCTCTATCTGCTGTCCTCACCCTTCTACAGGCTTTGGCTTCCCCACCCAGCTATACCTGTTCTTATAGCCCTGCTCTGCTCTGCAGGGGACAACAGTGTGGGGGGGGGGGGGCTGTGTTTCCAGCCATGGCAGGGCTCTCTCCCCATCTCTTTTCTTAGTTCTCTGAGTGGTGGGGGGCTGACTCCATGCACTCTAGGAAACTTTTCAACCTGAATAGGCAGCTCCCTCAGGCAGAGGGCACCTTCCCACATTCTATTTTCTTCCTTCCTTTTTTTTTCGATTTTAAATCTTTATTTATTGACTGGATAGAAACAGCCAGAAATCAAGAGGGAAGGGGATGATAGAGAGGGAGAAAGATACCTGCAACACTGCTTCACCACTCGCAAAGCTTTCCTCCTGCAGGTGGGGGCTGGGGGCTTGAATTTGGGTCTTTGCACATTGCAGCATGTACACCCAACCAGGTGTGCTACCATCCAGCCCTGCTTTCTTTTCTTTTTAAAATAACTTTAATATTTTATTGTTCATTTGTAGGATAGAGACAGAGGAAAAATTGAGAGTGGAGAGAAAGATAGAAAGGGAGAGAAAAAGAGACAGAAAGATACCTGTAGCACTGTTCCACTTCTTGTGAAGCTTCCTCCCTGCATGTGTGGAGCAGGGTTTGAACCCAAGTCCTTGGGCATCTTAACATGTGCACATAAGCCAGATGTGCTACCACCTGGCCTCCTCTCACCTGTATTTGCACCTGGAATCTCTGCCCCCCCCCCCATAACCTACAGGCACAACTGGTTCTGGCTCTATTCAGCAATTGTGACCACAGACACTCAGCCCCCTCAGATATTTCATCCTTGTGGCCTCTCTCAGGATCCAGTCCCATCACCCAACTGTGCTCCTTGTCTTCAAGGCTGGTGCTCCCAGCCCCTGTCCAGTCACTCCATTAGCTCCCTTCCTTCCAGCAAAGCCTCCACCATCCTGGCTTGCTGGTGCTGCCTGAGAGCCGTGGGTCTGCTCTGCAAGGAGTGTCATTTTCTTTTCTTCTTGCGTTTCAGAGGACTTAGGAGGAGAGGTCGGTGTCTGTGAACCACCACATGGGTGCAAGTACACTGTGGCTTTTATTGACACTTTCATGCTGGGCTTTGATTCCCAATCAAAACAACCTTCAGCCTCCACCTCCAAGCTAGGGCCACTGAAGAGCATTGAGTGCCAGCATCAAAAAACACTGACCCACATTCACTGCAAGAGTGGGAGGAATGCATTGTCTGCACAAACACAGACTGTAGGGGTCACCAGTGTGTCTGTCAGAAGAGGCTTGATGTAGCCGTGCAGCAGGGTCACCAGCCAGCCTGCTTCTGTGCCTCTTCCCCCTTGACATCTTCCCTATGGTTGGAAGACAAGTGTTGAACACTCTCAGAGCTCTTCCTTTCTTGCGCACATCCAGCAGGAAAAAGGTGTCTTGTCAAACGCCTGGAGAATGTCACCCCACAGCTCTTGGGGACTGAGGTCACTGGAGTGCATCGCTATGATCACAAGGCAGGAATGTGCTGATGGGACAAAGCCTAAAAGGAAGCAGTCCTGGACTTGGGGTGAGGTTGACTGAGGTCATGGGTCCCAGAGACAGATGTCTCTGTGGAGGGGAAGGGAGTTTTGAACATAAATCAGGGTTTATTACAAGAATGAGAAAGGAATCAGCCAAAATAGCATATGGCCAGCACAGGCACCAATAACATAACCATCCTCCTCAAACAAGCCGCTCAGGAGGAAGCCATGGGCTCCAGGCCTGGATCAGAAACTGAGCATCTATCTGTGTGACTATGTGTCTCTGTGTCTGTCTGTCTGCAGAGGTTAACCCTTGGCCCCTGAGCCTTCCAATGCCAGCACCTCTGGACCCTGTGCATATAACATGAGAATGTTATCTGGGGGACAACTCTTAGAAACGCTGGAGACCTGTTTTATTGTTAGGGACAACACGGGGAGGGAAGCCTGGAATCTCAAATATCCAGGATGGGTATCTTCCCCCATGCCAGTGGGGAAGCTATTAAAGGTAGCACCAGTTTTTGGAAAGCACAAAAGGAAGCATCTTATACACTATGGGAGAGTCTTGGGAAAGTCACCAGACCTGGGAAGCTATATGCCAAGAGGAAAGGCAGGTGACCTCCGCAGACCAATGGGAAGCTGCCCTGGGTGTAACAAAGACTGGGATTTAAGAGAGGGAAGGATGCTGTACTGGTCTGGTCTTTTTCCCTTTTTATGCCCCTTGCGGGTTCTCCGCCCACAAGCTGTCTTTGCACCTTAACGTCACCTCGGCATCAGTTCTACCTCATATCTTCGTCATTTTAAAAAATGTGAAATCTCTCTGCTGGTGGGAATACAAAGTCTTGCCCCTTTGCAAGACTATATGGAGAGTCCTTAAATAAATAAAAATGGGATAATTCTATGACCCAGCAATACCACTCTTACGCACTTATCCAAAGGACACTGAAATACTAATTCAAAAGGACATAGGCTCCCTACAGTCATAGCTGCAATATTCACAACAGCAAAAGAGTGAAGCAGCCTAAATGCCCATCCACAGATGACTGGCTAAGGAGGTTATGGCGCAGCTCCCTGGCCTTGTCCCCTTCATGGAATAGAGGAAGGGAAAGTAAGACCAATGCCACCACCTACCCCCCACCCCAGAAGCCCCAGCCTTCCCAGAGCCCCCGCCTCAGCTTCTAAGGAGAGGCTGGCCACCAGCGCCCAGCTTGGGGGTGGGGGTGGGGGACAGTTTCAGTTGCTGTGGGGATTCTGCCATTCAGGTGACCCCGTGTGTCCTCAATCCCATCATCTACCTGCTGCTAACACTCAGGGTGCCTCCCCAGCTAGAGACACCCCAGCAACAACTCTGCCCTTCAGCAAAGCCTTTGGGAGGGGGAATCCCCATTCAACAGCCAACCGCCTCATACCTGTACAAGGTGTGGTGTTCCACCCTGCTGTGAGAGAGCCCATCTCTCTTTACACCCCAGCGGCAGCCATGAGAATCAGTGGAGCTGAATTCTGTTGAATTTGGAGGACTGGGAGATATCTTAGTGGGCAGAGCACCTGCCTTGCCACTTGGGCAGCCCAGGCTTGAACGCTGGCATCACAGTAAGGTGCTATGGCATGTGGTGTTTTTAAACACTTGGAACACCCTTCCTCCCTCAAAACATCGTCTGGAGACTTCAGGCTTCCAGAGTTCTTCCGGTCCAGGCCTCTGAGTTTTCAGAGGAAGATGCTGGCAGCTGGTGGAGTTCTGTGTTTCCCTTGAAATTGTTGGAATTCTAGCTCCATTTGGTGTGTCTCCAACTTGGGTCACCCTGTCAGTCATGGCAGGACTGGAACCCACAGCTTTGTGCCCTAAGATTCGGGGATGGACAGGTGAATTTAGAGCTGCTTTCTCTTCCACCATTGTGACACTCTGAGGAATCCCCTCCTCAGCCACTCAGGGCTCCCTCTCATTCATTCACAATGTAAGCAGGGGCTTTCAACTCCCTAGTCTTGTAACTCAGCCCCTCTGATGACAGTACCACCCTCCTGAGCTCAGTATCTTGGGGTCAGTGGGGTGACCCACAGCAGGGTCCAATACTGCAAGCTTTGAAGTGAGGGCTCTTGGAGTGACAGACTAAACCTGCTGAGGCCTGAGCCGCTCTGGGCCATAGGAGGGGGTTCTGGCCAAATTCTCCATGGAGTCAGAGCAAGAGAGGCCCACAAAGCTGAGACCCATAGGGCAGAAATCCCACAGCCCTGCTCTGGCTTCACTCCTCAGCCTTGTGCTTCTCCTAGTGGTGGCCACACAAAAGACACAGAAAGCTCTCCCTCCACACAGAGAAGAGACTGGGGCGGACTCTCAGCTTCTAGGGTGGTCTGGGTGACACTCCAAGATGTGTTACAACTGCGCAATAATGGTGGTGGTGGAGGTGATAATGGTGGTGTTTAAGGTGGAGGTGATGGTGGAGGTGGTGGTGAGAGTGGCAGTGGTGGTATCTATAGTGGAGGTAATGATGGTCTGGTGATGACGGAGGTGACAGAGGTGACATGGTGATGGCAAGGCTTCCACCTTTATTAAGACCTAACCACCAGGACTTAGAAATGGATAAAAATGGACATCAGCCATCAGCTTGCACATGGGCTAAGCTATCTTCACCCAAATGGTCATGTGCTTCTCTGGCGTCTTTTCATTTTTCTTGTTAAAGGTTGAAAATATCTGGAAAAAAATATGGGGAATACTCTGATGGATTAAGAAGGGCAGGTGAGGAGTGGGCGGAGACAGCACAGTGGTTGTGCAAAGAGACTTTCATGCCTGAAGCTCCAAAGTCCCAGGTTTAATCCCTTTTACCAGCACAATCCAGAGCTGATCACTGCAAGGTAAAGTCCTGAAGAAGGGAATA
This sequence comes from Erinaceus europaeus, assembly GCF_950295315.1. NCBI lineage: Eukaryota > Metazoa > Chordata > Mammalia > Eulipotyphla > Erinaceidae > Erinaceus > Erinaceus europaeus. The sequence continues at coordinate 26,624,341 of NC_080164.1, read as the reverse complement.
AATAGGGAGCCAGGCAGTAGTGCACCTGGTTGAGTGCATACATTACCATGTGCAAGGACCCAGGTTCAAGCCCCTGCTCCCCATCTACAAGAAGGAAGTTTCACAAGTGGTGAAGCAGGTCTGCAGGTGCCTCTCTCTGCAGTGCCTCTCTCTTCCTTTCTACCTTCCCCTCCCCTCTCTATTTCTATCTGTCCTAGTAAGAAGAGAAGAAAAAAAAAGGAAAAAAACAGCCAACAGAAGCAGTGGATTTCTATGCCAGCACTAAGTAAGCCCCAGTGACAACCCTGGTGGCAATAAAATTTGTTAAAATATATTTTATATTTTTTTATTTATTTCTTTATTCCCTTTTGTTGCCCTCGTTGTTTTTTATTGTTGTAGTTATTGATGTACTTGTTGGATAGGACAGAGAAATGGAGAGAGAGAGAGAGGAAGACAGAGAGGGGGAAGAGAAAGACAGACACCTACAAACCTGCTTCACCTCTTGTGAAGTGACTCCCCTGCAGGTGGGGAGCCGGGGGCTCGAACCGGGATCCTTACGCCATTCCTTGCGCTTTGAGCCACCTGCGCTTAACCCGCTGTGCTACCACCCCTTTAAAATGTATTTTTAAAATAATGAAAATAAATATCACTCATTTGAGTCTCACAAATGCAAAAAGAAAGAGAGAGAGAGAGAAATAAAGGGAGAAGAAGTTATGGGACATATACTCAATGGAGTACTACTCAGCAATTTAAAAAACCACTTTGTCTTTTGTGATGAAATGGATAGAACGAGAGGTGGTCATGCTTAGTGATGTACGGAAAGGAGTGCAGGACAACTACAGGATGAGTTCATTCATCTGTGAAATCTAGAGAAGTGAAGCAAATGAACTTGAAGGGGAAAAAAGAGTCAACCCACATCTAAGACCTTGGGAGGACTATGTTGGTTACTGTTGAGAGGAGAAACGGCTCAGAATTCTGGTGGTGGGAGTGGTGTGAAACCATATCCCCACTATCTTCTAATCTAGTAAATCACTAATAGAAAATATGAGAGAGAGAGAGAGAGAGAACCAGCACACTGCATGAGCCAAAGGTAAACAACAGAACTATCGATACACAGGTGTGTCACCACTTGGTTATTAAGACTCGCCACACACACTCAGCATGCTGTTGTACTCGTTGCCATGGTGAGAACATGTACAGGCTGTTCTCTTAGCAGCTCCCACTATACAGCGCAGTGCTGCCAGCCCTGGATGCTTTGCTGCACCTTAGAGGTAGGGTGCTTGCTTACCTAAAGGTCCACCCTTTCGCCCCAGCTCCTGTGTCCCACCTCCAGCCCCCAGAAACACTATTCTACTGTTTTTGTCATTTCAGTGATCTTACTGATTTGTTTATTTTCACCACTTCTTCATGAGTGTTGGTTCCAAGCTGAATATAGATAAATTATTCATTCATCCATTTCATTTTGGTGAAAACCGGGCCTCTCATACGTGTGATTTCACCATTCCAGGTCACCTTTTTTTTTTTTTTCCATTCAGTTAGAAAAACAGAGAAGCAGAGAAGAGAAACTGGCAATGGAGGAAGCTTCAGTTCCATGGTATCTCTCTTGAGGTTGCTGTGAGCCTGGGTGTCCCTGGGCTTGGAGGAAGCACTCAGCTTGCAGCAGGCCTTGCTCTGGGCCAAACTGGGGATCTACCCAGTGCTCTGGGGGGAGGCATTAGCTCAGAAGCACTTCAGCTGCAAGCTTGTGGCCAGGTTAGAGAAAACCAGGCCAGCACAGGAAGCCAGATACTGGATGCTGAGGGTTACCTGGGCCGGCAACCCTCAGCATCCACATCTCCTTCATGAGGGCCCTGCAGACCCAACGTTGCGAGGAGACAGGCATGGGGCAATGGCGCCACCTAATGGCAGAGAGAGGTCCTTCACAAGGCTTTGCGCCGCTCACCCCAGGCTTTTGCACCTCACCCCCCAGGCCCTGCAACCTCTTACACAGGAAGTTGTGGTGAAGGGTATGATCGGTCACAGGGACAGGGCAACCTGAAGATACAGTCAAGCGGGTCCATCAGATGTGACTGTTATCTGTGGGATGGTGGGAAGGCTTGGATTCCAGCGGCAGGAGATGAGAAATAAAGATAGAGATAGAGATGATAGAGATACAGATAGAGAGACACACACAGAGAGAAGATATAGTTGTATCCCCCCCCTTTGGTGTTATCACTGGGGCTCAGTGCCAACACTACAAATCCACTGCCCCCAGGGGCCTTTTTCCTGTTTTTTTTTTCTTTTCTTTTTTTATTCAATAGGACAGAGATCAATTGAAAAGAAGGGGGGGGTCGGGTGGTAGTGCAGCGGGTTAAGCGCAGGTGGTGCAAAGTGCAAGTATCTGCATAAGGATCCCGGTACAAGCCCCCAGCTCCCCACCTGCAGGGGGGGGGTCACTTCACAGGTCATGAAGCAGGTCTTCAGGTGTCTATCTTTATCTCCCTCCCTGTCTTCCCTTCCTCTCTCCATTTCGCTCTGTCCTATCCAACAACAAAGACAGCAATAACAACAATAATAACTACAACAATAAAACAAGGGCAACAAAAAGGAATAAATAAGTAAATATTGAAAAAAAGAAGAGAGAGAGATATATGAGATGGAAGAAAGACATCTGCAGGGACCAGGTGGTGGTACACCTGATTAAGTACTCATATCACAGTGAGCAAGGACCCAGGTTCAAGCCCCTGGTCCTCATTTGCAGAGGGAAAGTTTCATGAGTGGCTGAAGCAAGGCTGCAAGTGTCTCTCTCTCTCTCCATCTCTACCTCTTCTTCCCCTCTCAGTTACTCACTGTCTCTATCCAATAACACACACACACACACACACACACACACACACACACATATTGGAAAGACACCTGCAGACCTGATTCACAGCTCATGAACCCAGGTCCTTGAGCATGGTAATGTGCACTCAGCTGACTGCACCACCACCTGGCCCCCTAGGTATATTTTCCACATGCATGAAGTCAACTCTCACCATTGAGTGAAAGCTATGTCTTCTTTTTTAAAAAAGATGCATTTCTTTATTGGATACATACAGAGAGAAATTCAGAGGGAAAGGGAAGATAGAGAGAGAGAGAGAGAGACCTGTAAAACTGCTATTTGCTTGTGAAGCTCCCCCTACCCTTACCCCCCCCCCCGCAAGTGGGGATGGAGGGCTTGAACCTGGACCTGCCGCACTGTAACATGTACACACAGACTGAGTGTGTCACCCCCCAGCCATATGCTTTCTAGTCATTTTGGTAATGTGAATAAATGCTCACCTGCAGATGTAAATGCTAAAGGGCTATAAAAAAGCAAGCATAGGATACTGAGTAAATAAAATGGACATGTTAATATACTCATACAAAGAAATGAGGGAGATCGCTTTCTCTCCTCTCCTCTCCTCTCCCGGATCAACTAGGAATACCAAAGGAGACCACACGGGACTAGGGCTAGAATGACCACAGGAACCCAGTAAATCACCAGTGAGTACAAACACGTGTGGCTGGTGACAGAGAGGAGAGAGGAGCCTAGGGAGAGATTAAGTGACTGCTAACAGTCCAGCAGTTTATCAGTTGAGACACCACCTCCAGTCTTCTCCACCAACAAGGGGACAGCTGAAGGGAGGATAGGACTCCCCAGAGACTCACCAAGTGCAACTCTGAGTCTCCATTGCTACTACCCTCAGAATCTGGAGCAGCAACAGGGAGGAACACCAGGGGACAGAGATCTAACCGGGAAACTCAGGAGAAGACCTATACCTCGGTGGCATAGCTGAGGGGCTGTGAAAGTCTCTTTGCATAACCACTGAATTGTCTCTGCCACACCCTGCTTTATCTCTTGGTCAGGAGTCAGTGATTAAGCTAAGAAGCCTATTGATAGTTTAAAAGCCCTCAGGCTCCCATAGCCTACAGGGAAGAAAAAAAAAGAGGCTTTTAAACCACTGAGCTCCAACTCAGGGATTGAAACAACTGTTAACTTCCACCATGTGAACCCTTTAACTAACTTACTTAGACACAAGTCAATCCAGGCAATAGTGATCAATAATTTGAAAAGTACTGATAAAGGGAACTCATAACATAATATATAAAATGGTTAAAACAACAAGAAAAAATATTGGAGAATGGAACCAGGACAAGAGTCCAGCTAAAAGTCCTCCAGAGGGTGAAGCACAAAACAAAAGAGTTCAACATCCAAACATTAGCTAAGGAAATAATAACAGGAGTAAAGAATTTGAAAAAATTGTAATCAGAAATGCAGGAACAACAAATGAGAATATGGAAGAAAATTCTAATTATCTCATGGTTATTAGAGAGCTGAAAGCTGAAATTGCTGAGCTAAGAAGGCAACTATCTGAACAAGCTAAAACAGTATCAGAGCAGGGCAACAAAATAGATGAACTCCAGAAAACAGTAGAGGACAGAGGGAATAGTATCTATGAGGCTGAAAACAGAATTAGCAAGATTGAGGATGAATTAGAGACAACTAAAAAAGAAGTAAGAGATCTCAAAAAGAGATTAAGAGATGCTGAAAACAACAACAGAGTCCTCTGGGATGACTTCAAAAGAAACAATGTACGCATTATTGGCATACCAGAGGAAGAAAGAGAAGGAGAGGAAGAAAGCATTTTCCAGGCAATAATAGCTGAAAACTTCTCTAGTCTAGACAATATCAAAGACATAAGGATTCAAGAAGCCCAGAAGTCCCAGACAGAATTAACCCAGACCTAAAGACACCAAGACATATCATACTTAGAATGGAAAGGAATAAGGATAAAGAAAGGATCATCAAGGCTGCAAGAGAAAAACAGAGAGTCACCTACAAAGGAAAACCCATAAGATTAGCAGCAGACTTCTCCATACAAACACTACAGGCCAGAAGAGAATGGCAAGATATCTATCGAGTGCTCAATGAGGAAGGCTTTCAGCCAAGAATACTATATCCTGCTAGACTATCATTCACACTAGATGGAAGCATCAAAACCTTCTCAGACAAGCAACAGTTGAAGGAAGCAACCATCACCAAGCCTGCCCTGAAAAAAGTTCTGAAAGGTCTCCTATAAACAACCAGACCACCACAAATAGGACATATATCAAAACACTCTAAAACTCTACAAGAATGGCGTTAAAATATCTTCAATCTTTGATATCAATAAATGTCAATGGCCTGAATTCACCTATTAAAAGACACAGAGTAGGAAGATGGATCAGAAAACACAACCCAACAATATGTTGTCTAAAGGAAACTCACCTAACTCAACAAGACAAACACAGACTTAAAGTGAAAGGATGGAAAACTATCATACAAGCCAATGGCCCACAAAAAAGGGCAGGAACAGCTATTCTCATATCTGACATGATAGACTTTAAAATAGATAAGATTAAAAAAGATAGGAATGGACACTACTTAATGCTCAGAGGATCAGTCAATCAATTGGACTTAACAATTATTAATATCTATGCACCCAATGAGAAGCCATCTAAATACATCAAACTTCTACTGAAAGAGCTACAGCAATATATTAACAGTAACACAATCATAATAGGGGATTTCAACACCCCACTCTCTCAACTTGAAAGATCATCCAGGAAGAAAATCAGTAAAGACATAAGGGAGCTAAATGAAGAGCTAGATAAACTAGAACTATTGGGCATTTTCAGAGTCATTCATCCCAAGAAACTGGAATACACATTTTACTCAAATCCACATGGGTCATTCTCAAGGACAGACCATATGTTAGGCCACAAAGACAGCATCAGCAAATTCAAGAGCACTGAAATCATCCCAAGCATCTTCTCAGACCACAGTGGAATTAAACTAACACTTAACAATCAACAAAAGATTAGTAACAGTGCCAAAATGTGGAAGCTCAACAGTACACTTCTTAACAACTTCTGGGTCAAGGAGGAAATCAAGGAAGAAATCAAAATGTTTCGAGAGTTCAATGAAAATGAAGACACAAGCTATCAAAATATTTGGGACACAGCTAAAGCAGTCCTAAGAGGGAAGTTCATAGCTATACAAGCACACATTAGGAAACAAGAAAAGGCACAAATAAACAGCCTGATTGCACATCTTAAAGACCTAGAAGACGAACAACAACAAAGGAACCCTAAAGCAACCAGAAGGGCAGAAATCACTAAAGTTAGGGCAGAAATAAATAACATTGAGAATAGGAAAACCATACAAAAGATCAATGAAAGTAAATGTTGGTTCTTCGAAAGAGTGAACAAAATCAACAAACCTTTAGCCAGACTCACAAAACAAAAAAGGGAGAAGACCCAAATAAATCGGATAGTAAATGAAAGAGGAGATATCACAACAGACACCGCAGAAATTCAACATATCATGCGAGGCTTCTATGAACAACCATATGCCACCAAGCTAGAGAACCTGGAAGAAATGGACGATTTCCTAGATACCTACCAACTTCCAAAACTAAGTAAAGAGGAAGTGGACAACATGAACAGGCCCATCACAGCTAATGAAATTGAAACAGTTATCAAAAATCTTCCCAAAATAAAAGGCCTGGACCAGATAGTTTTACAAATGAATTCTACAAAACCTTCAAAGAAGAAGTAATACCTCTACTTTTAAAAGTCTTCCAGAAGATTGAAGACACTGGAATACTCCCTGCCAGCTTCTATGAAGCCAACATCACCCTGATACCAAAAGCAGACAGGGACACAACCAAAAAAGAAAACTACAGACCAATATCTCTGATGAACATAGATGCTAAAATACTGAACAAAATTCTAGCCAACTAGATATATCAAAAGATTGTTCATCATGACCAAGTGGGGTTTATCCCAGGCATGCAAGGTTGGTTTAATATACGTAAATCAATCAATGTGATCTACCACATCAACAAAAGCAAGACCAAAAACCACATGGTCATATCAATAGATGCAGAGAAAGCCTTTAACAAAATACAACATCCCTTTATGATCAAAACACTACAAAAAATGGGAATAGATGGAAAATTCCTCAAGATAGTAGAGTCTATATATAGCAAACCTACAGCCAATATCATACTCAATGGTGAAAAACTGGAAGCATTTCCACTCAGATCAGGTACTAGACAGGGCTGCCCACTATCACCATTACTATTCAACATAGTGTTGGAAGTTCTTGCCATAGCAATCAGGCAGGAGCAAGGAATTTAAGGCATACAGATTGGAAGAGAAGAAGTCAAACTCTCCTTATTTGCAGATGACATGATAGTATACATGGAAAAACCTAAGGAATCCAGCAAGAAGCTTTTGGAAATCATCAGGCAATACAGTAAGGTATCAGGCTATAAAATTAACACTCAAAAGTCAGTGGCATTCCTCTATGCAAACACTAAGTTAAAAGAAGCTGAAATCCAGAAATCAATTCCTTTTACTATAGCAACTAAAACAATAAAATATCTAGGAGTACACCTAACCAAAGAAGTGAAAGACTTGTATACTGAAAATTATGAGACACTACTCAAAGAAATTGAAAAAGATACAAAGAAGTGGAAAAATATTCCATGTCCATGGGTTGGAAGAATTAACATCATTAAAATGAATATTTCCCAGAGCCGTCTACAAATTTAATGCTATCCCCATCAAGATCCCAAGCACATTTTTTTAGGAGAATAGAAAAAATGCTACAAATGTTTATCTGGAACCAGAAAAGACCTAAAATTGCCAAAACAATCTTGAGAAAAAAAGAACAGAACTGGAGGCATCACACTCCCAGATCTCAAACTGTATTATAGGGCCATTGTCATCAAAACTGCTTGGTACTGGAACATGAACAGACACACTGACCAGTGGAATAGAATTGAGAGCCTGAAATGAGTCCCCACACCTATGGACATCTAATCTTTGACAAAGGGGCCCAGACTATTACATGGGGAAAGCAGAGTCTCTTCAACAAATGGTGTTGGAAATAATGGGTTGAAACATGCAGAAGAATGAAACTGAATCACTGTATTTCACCAAATACAAAAGTAAATTCCAAGTGGATCAAGGACTTGGATGTTAGACCACAAACTATCAAATACTTAGAGGAAAATATTGGCAGAACTCTTTTCCGCATAAATTTTAAAGACATTTTCAATGAAACGAATCCAATTACAAAGAAGACTAAGGCAAGTATAAACCTATGGGACTACATCAAATTAAAAAGCTTCTTCACAGCAAAAGAAACCACTACCCAAACCAAAAGACCCCTCACAGAATGGGAGAAGATCTTTACATGCCATACATCAGATAAGAGTTTAATAACCAACATATATAAAGAGCTTGCCAAACTCAACAACAAGACAACAAATAACCCCATCCAAAAATGGGGGGAGGACATGGATAGAATATTCACCACAGAAGAGATCCAAAAGGCTGATAAACACATGAAAAAATGCTCCAAGTCTCTGATAGTCAGAGAAATGCAAATAAAGACAACAATGAGATATCACTTCACTCCTGTGAGAATGTCATACATCAGAAAAGTTAACAGCATCAAATGCTGGAGAGGGTGTGGGGTCAAAGGAACCCTCCTGCACTGCTGGTGGGAATGTCAATTGGTCCAACCTCTGTGGAGAACAGTCTGGAGAACTCTCAGAAGGCTAGAAATGGACCTACCCTATGACCCTGCAATTCCTCTCCTGGGGATATATCCTAAGGAACACAACACACCCATCCAAAAAGATCTGTGTACACATATGTTCTTAGCAGCACAATTTGTAATAGCCAAAACCTGGAAGCAACCCAGGTGTCCAACAACAGATGTGTGGCTGAGCAAGTTGTGGTATATATACACAATGGAATACTACTCAGCTGTAAAAAATGGTGACTTCACCGTTCTCAGCCGATCTTGGATGGACCTTGAAAAAATCATGTTGAGCGAAATAAGTCAGAAACAGAAGGATGAATATGGGATGACCTCACTCTCATGCAGAAGTTGAAAAACAAGATCAGAAAAGAAAACACAAGTAGAACCTGAAATGGAATTGGAGTATTGTGGGGAGAATACAGGTCCATGAAGGATGATAGATGACATAGTGGGTGTTGTATTGTTAAATGGGAAACTGGGGAATGTTATGCATGTACAAACTATTGTATTTACTGTTGAATGTAAAACATTAATTCCCCAATAAAGAAATAAATTAGAAAAAAAAGAAAGAAATGGGGGTAGACTCATCTTACCCTATGCAAAGCCCTAGGTTGCAGCCCCAGCACCACAAAACGGTGCTTTTTGATGGTGGGATAGTGCTGTGGTGTCTCCCTCTCTTATTCTTCCCTCTCCTCCTCTTCCTCCCTCCCCCCCCAAATAAAGAAATGAAAAGTTGGACCCCGTGGGGGGGCAGGGGAGTGGAGGCCACTCTGTACGGTTACCAGAGCATGAGGTCTGAGCTCATTCCCTGGTACCACATGACTTAAGTAATTCAATGAAGGAACTGCTGAAGGCAGAACATCTTATACACATCAAGGTGCCTTGGAGGCCAGTCCCTCTCCAAAGATTTCTCCTACACCCTGCCTTCCCACTGGGGATACTCAGCATTTGGAGAGTCATACCCTAGGGGATTCGTTCTGCTCCCTGCAATTTGCACACACAGAGGGGAGGTAGCTCCATAAATAAACTGTTTATAATTTATTTTCTCTAGTTCATGTGAGAAGGAGAGACAGAAAGAGAGAAAGAGAGAGGAGAGGGAGAGGGAAAGAGAGAGAGAGAAGAGGGATAGAGGGAGAGAGAGAGAGAGGAATCAGAACCAGGAACCTCAGGCATGCAAGTCTTGTGACCCATTTGTTGAGCTGTCTCCCCCGGCTGCTAGGAACTGGTTTCTGAGGTTTTGAGAATGTGTGCAGACCTTCAGGGGGTCGGTTTCTACCTGCCCTGCTCCTGTTAGAAACCCTCAACCATCAGAGTGCTGTCCCTTGACCAAAAATAAATGGTTTCAATCAGTATTTGAATCCAGCTGTGATCCAGCCCTCTCAGCTGGTGATGGAAATGCAATGAGGAGGGAAAGAGGAACAGGGAGGAGGAAGATGGCACCGGAAATGAGGGTGGCAAGAACCTTCTCCTCCCCTCTCCCCTTTGCCCCTTGGGCAGGAAGCGGAACCTGAACAGGAAGCTAAAGCTCTCAGCAGGTAAGTCAGGCAGCTGTGAGCTTCCCCTGCCAATGTCCTGGGCCTTCTGCACTGCCCAGAAGAAGCAGCCAGACCCCACAGTTCTTGCTGGAGTCCTGAAGCACCAAGGAGCCTCAGGTAACATTGTTCAATGAGGAAAAGCTGAAAGCTTTCTCCCTAAAATTGGGAACCAGATGAAGATGTCCACTATCTCCACTGTTATTCAACACAGTTCTGGAGGTCCTTGCCTCTGCAATCAGACAGGTCAAGTGCATGTGGCGCGAAGTACAAGGACCGGTGTGAGGATCCCAGTTCAAGCCCCGGCTCCCCACCTGCAGGGAAGTCTTTTCACAGGCAGTGAAGCAGGTCTGCAGGTGTCTATCTTTCCCTCCCCTCTGTCTTCCCATCCTCTCTCCATTTCTCTCTGTCTTATCCAATAATGACATCAACAACAACAATAATAATAACTACAACAACAATAAAAAACACTAAGGGCAACAAAAGGGAAAATAAATAATAAAATTTTTTTAAAATAAAATAATTAAAAAGAAAGAATTCAAACTGTCATTATTTGCTGATATTATACCTAGAGAATGCCAAAGATGACAACAACCAAAAAAAAACTATAAGAAACAATAAATTAAATAGAGTAGCAGGATACAAAATCAGTACACATAAATCTGTGGCATTTCTATACACAAAGAAGGAGTCAGAAGAAAGGGAAATAAAAGGCTCAACCCCATTTACAATTAAGCCCAAAAAGATAAAATACCTTGGGGTGAAGCTCACAAAGGAGGTGAAGGACCTTTACAACAGAAACTATACGGCATTGTCAAAATAGAGAAGGACACACAGAAGTGGAAGAACATTCCCTGCTCCTGAACTGAAAGAATAGACACTATTAAAATGGCCTATCTACCAAAATCCACCTACAATTCAGTGCAATGCCTCACAAGACCCTAATGGCATTTTCAAGCAAATGGAACAACGTGTCCAAAAATTTGTGTGGAACCACAAAAGGCCACAAATTGCCAAAGCGCTTCTAAGAAAAAAGGAAAATTATGGAGGTATCACACTCCCCAACTCCAATTTTATTTTGTTTTGGGGTTTTTGTTTGTTTTTTTTTTTTTTAGCACTAAGTCCTCTGTTCTCCTAACCAGATGTCTTCCACAAGGAACATCTTCCTTGATGCTGATTGGCTGATATTCTGCAAGAGGAACTGTCCAAATAGCTGGAGGTACAGTCCCAAAAGTCATTTGCACATTGTGTTAGGGCCTTAGGGTGAGATGAGGTCCTTCTGGGCAGAGGAGAGAAAAGGAGGAGAAGCCAAACACCAGGCCCCAGAATATCTCAGTCTTCAGGAGTCAGGAAGATGAAGGCCTTGTGTAGGAGGCAGGATAAGTTAGGGAAAATGAGCAAAAAACAGTCCCCTAGGAAGGTCTCTCAGGCTCTGGACTCTGATCTACAGAACCTGGGGTCCAGGGTGTATATCTAGGCCAGGGAGAGGCAAGGTGTTGTGTATGAAGTTCCAGTCCCTTCTCTCTGCTGCAAGAAGCTCTCCTTTTTCCATTTTGGCATTCAGGTGAGGATTGCTCTGAAAAAATGTTCTCCACCTTACGACACAAAAGTTGAAGAAATTCCAAAGCATATTCTACCCAGTCCCCAGGAAAACTCTGAAGCTGAGGGTGAGAGCCACAAAGCAGATAGTTTTCTGTTATTGTATATATTCTATTTGTTTATTTTTGGTTAGAGACAAAGATAAATTGATAAAGAAGAGGGAGATAGGGAGAAAGACTTTCTTGTAAAGCTTCTACTCTGCAGGTAGAGACTGAGAGTTTGAACCTGGGTCCTTGTGCACTATAATGTGTGCATGGTGCTGGATGAACCACCATCCAGCCCCAGATGGTTATTTTATTTACTTTTAAATATGTTGTTTATTTATTGGATAAAGACAAACTAACAGGAAAGTGGAGAGAGAGAGAGAGAGAGAGAGAGAGAGAGAGAGAGAGACCAGGGACCTCTGCTTGCAAAGCTTTCCCCTTGCAGGTGGGGACCAGGGAATTGAACCCATATCCTTATGTTATAGCATGTGTGCTCAACCAGATGTGCCACTGCCCAGCCCCATTTATTTTTATTCTTATGTATTTAATATGAGAGAGAGAGAGAAAGAGAGAAAGAGAGAGAGAGAGAGAAGCCAGAGAAGCACTCTGGAACATGCAGCAGTGGGAATTGAACCAGTAGCCTCAGGCACACAAGTCCTGAGCTCTACCAGCCAAGGTATTTCCCCAGCTGCCAGAGCAGATAGTGTCTAACGCCTTTTCAGCTCTAACCCACCTGGTTTCTGTCCTTTCAGCCCCAACCCCAGAGCACCATCCCAGCTGAGACTGCACTTGTGATCTGGCCTGATCATTTTGGTAGAGAAAGATGTGACTGCATGCTACACACACACACACACACACACACACACACACACACACACACACACACACACACACATGCTTGACAGCATCCTGGGCCTTGGAGGAGGAGTAAAAGAAGCATCTGTTGGATCACAGTGCTGACTTGAATTCTCTGATTTGAACAAAAGCCTCAGGCAGAACCATCCCCTGTGAGTCAGCACCCCTCCCTCCCCAGCTGTCTGATCCACATCAGGCCTCCTGGCTCAGTCTGTCCAGGCTTCACCAGGCTCTCACCCATCACTGCAGTCTCCAGGCAGCTGGGTCCCTGCTCAGTTTATAGATATATTGGACTTGTCCTCATTTCCTTGTCACTTTCCTGTACCCTATCAACATGACCTGCTAACAACATAGGTATCCTTCCCTTAGATCTAAATCCTCTGACACTGACTGATTAGTTGATTCATTGATTGATCAATTGATTTTGTGAACAAATAAGAAAGAAAGTAGAACAGCATTCATATGCAGTGCTGGGAGCTGAACCTAGCTCCTCATGTGTGCAAGTCCTGTGTTCTGCTGCTGAGCTGTCTCCCCAGGCCTTATCCTAACCCTGTATTTCAGGAACATGAGCGGAGGATCAAGTGCATCCCCAGTGTCCTCTCACAGCCCATGTGTGAGGATACTCTAGTCAGTAATTCATCTACTCACAGTGCTGGGCGTCTGGGGCCCTTGTCTGTGCTGAACCTTTTCCCTAGACTTTCCTTCCGGGGACCACCCATTCCCCACTGCAGCCTGTGGCTTGGTGGCCTCATCTTACCAGAGGTACAGGAGTAAGACTGAGCCACAGGCTCCTCTTACTGTCGTGTGAGCGCGCATCAGTGCAGTCCAGCCCCAACCCAGAGATGATGTCAGAAATGGAGCTCGAGTCCCTCTGGGTCAGTGGTCACCAGGCTAGGACTTTGCATAGCTGCTGGGCAGAAGATGCTCTCCTGTCTCCAAAATCACAGCTGGGAGCAGTATGAGCCCAAGGAGGGAAACTTCTAGCATCTGTCCTTGCTACTACCACCCCCAGGAGCCTGAGCTTGGAGCCCACCCAGAGGACACAAAGAACTAGGGTTCTGTAACTGTTTTCATCTGGAATCAGAGACATGAAACCAACCTTCCTTTAGGTAAGAGTGTATCGGACTTTCTGTCACTTGTAGCCTAGGCAGTCCCAAATGTCTCATCCTGCCTGGATCTGAGTGTGTGAACTGTTAGGATGAAGATTCTGAAAAGACTCGGTGTCTCTTGGTGGTAACATAAATGGAGTTTGGAAAGGCAATTTTTTTTTTGTTTGTGTGTGTGCTTTGCAGACTATTCTCAGCATCTGCTTTTGCTTCTGTTCACAAGGTGCCAGAGTCATCCTTCAGGTACTATGACAACCAGAACATAGAACGCTACCTGTCCCCCTGGACAGACAGACAGACAGACAGACAGACAGACACACACACACACACACACACACACACACACACACACATACATGGAGACCAGGGGATTGAACTATAGTCCTCAAGCAAGATAACGTGTGCTCTCTGCAGAGAGTACCACCACCCGGACCTCAATTAAAGAATTACTGAGATCAATTACTCATGAATAAACTCTAGGATAACCTCATGTATGTCCTAATACTCCTAAGGAAAACAACCTAAGCATTTCTGAATGCCTTTGTAGTTTAGACCTTGCTCCATAGTAAGAAAATCTCTAAATAAATAAGTAAATACTCAGATATGATCTTTTTCTGCTTCTAACTCACCTCTCCATAAGGGGTTCAAATCGCTGACAACACTACCCTTTCTTGTCATCATCCATCATTTCCCAGCTCTCTTTAACCATGTCTCTTGGCCAGAACAAGTGGCTTGGGAGGGGGTGATCACAGAAAAACAAGTGGAGGGTGGCTATGCAGAGCACTCAGTGGCCAGGAAGGAAAAGGGTGGGGTGGGGCTTGTGACCGAGACATCTCACAAAGACTGCAAAAGGCACAGGGAGGAGAGAGCTGAAAGCAGACCCCACAGACAGCACTGAGAGCTGGGTTCCCTTACACTCACAGCACACCTTGGGGGTCAGAGGCCCTGGGCTCTCAGGGACCTGGCATTTGTTGCCTGGGCTGACAAAGAGGGACATGCATTGGATAGCTGAGACAGGCCTGGGTGAGGAAGGGCTGAGTTACCTGGTGCTGCTCCCAGCTATACTGGGGAATGCAGAGACTAGGGTCCTAGGACCAAATTCCATGTTTAAGGAGGCTGAGGAGGGCCTCACATGACCCTACTGGCTCCACTGGGGACTGTCCCCCTGGCACCTGTCCCCTGCAGCAAAGGCTGGGCAGAGAGGAATAGAGAAGCCAGAAGAGGGAGGGAGGAACAGCTGGGAGCAGGACAGTCAGTGGGCACTTGCTTCAGGAGGCCTGTGGAATGACCTTGCAGCTCTGGGTAAACTCCTTATTCTTCCCTCGAGTTGGGGTGGGGAGGGGCAAGCTGGCCCAGGAAGCACATAGCCCCAGCCCTCTCTCTCTCTCCCTCCTTTTGAGAGTATTAATCTTCAATGATGCCTAGGTTCCACATTAGCTTTGTTTTTCCATTCTGGGGAGACTGTCTGCTATTTCCTCATCTGTGTCTCTGCACTCTCATTCCCAGGTGTAGGGCTCACCTAGAAACTGGGGTATCAAGTCCCATGAGGTCAGTCCTGAGCAAGGGGGAGTGTAGGGCTGTGTGGACATTAGGGAAACCGAGGTGTCTCTGTCCCTCCTTGTAGAAGTGTGGTCTTCTTACGCTGGGCCATGTGGATGTTTCTAGAAACCCTTTTGCATATATATGGCTGTGGGGCAGCACCACTATAGCAGATGTGTTTCTTTGAGAGGAGACAGTAGGCCCATAGAATAAACAGCCAAAGAAGTTAGAAACTGGGCCACTCTGTTCCAGTGACAGTGTGACAATAGCCTGGCCACCCACAGCACCCTCCTTCCTGGAGATACTGCTCCAGCCAGCATCTTAAAGCCACCAACACAGATGCACACTCTGTTTTCCTTGAATGCCAAGGCTGTGAACACTTCCTGAATGTTTTCCTGTGAACTCATCTCTCTCAAAGAAGAAAAAGGTCTCTGCATAATTGACATCCTGGAAGCAATAAATGAAGCATGGAAATTGTACTCAGAGGACCGGTCACTGCTCCAATATGCACATTGAAAATTCCGGGGGCCAGGCAGTGACACATCCAGCTGAGTGCATACACTACCATGTGCAAGGACCTGGGTTCAAGCCCCTGGCTCCCACCTACAGGGGAGAAGTTTTATGATCAGTGAAGACATGGTGCCTCTATCTATCTATCTATCTATCTATCTATCTATCTATCTATCTCTCTCCTTTCAATTTCTCTCTGTCCTATCAAACAAAAGGAAAAAATGGCTTCCAGGAGCAGTAGATTCATCATGCAATCTCTGAGCCCCTTAATAACCCTAGTGGCAAGAAGGAAGAAAGGAAGGAAGGAAGGAAGGAAGGAAGGAAGGAAGGAAGGAAGGTAGGAAGGGAGGGAGGGAGGAGGAGAGAAAAATGTCAAAGGTGGCATCCTGTTTGCCCCTGCAGCTATAAGGTTTGATATTTCTAGCCGGCACATGTTATAGAAACCACCTTTCAGAGATTAACAGCCAGCCTGATGCCCTACTGACAACCAAAATAAAATAAATCCTTGAAAATTTTTAATTCTGTAAAATTAATCAATACAAAATTACAAACAGCTGGTGTGTGTGTTACATATAATTCTGGCTGTTTTTTTAAAGGTGCATTTATTTGTAAAACAGAGAATCAGAGCAGAGAGAGAGAGAGAAAGAGGACACCAGAGGATGGCTTTAGTATCTTCAGTGTTAGGAATCAAACTCAGGACCTCGTGCTTATGAGTAGAAAGCCCTACCCACCCTGCTATCTCCTGGTACCCGAGGCTATTTTTATACATTCACAAACAGTCATGAAGACTAGACTCTAAGTATCTGCCCTGACCTGGAAGGCACCCTCCTTCCGGGCTAGCTTTGTGGGCGGGAGAGAGATCTCCAGGAACTCATGGCTGAGTGGGAACACAATCCAATGTTTATTGATTAGAAAAGAATATGCCTTTTTTACCTTCTGAGACGGAAGTGGCAGGTGGGAAAAAAGGAAATGACTAGGAGAGGGGGCAGAGTGGAAAAAGAGAACTAAGGTAGCAACATTTTCATCTAACCAGTGGGGATTAAACCAATGCCTTGCAGGCAGGGTGGGTCTCAGGCAAAACAGCGATTATGTAAACAGACCACAGCATCAAGCAATGCAGGGGAACCTGGCGTGATGACAAACACGGATAGAAACAGAAGCAGAATTAGCCAAAGGAGAAATGATGGCCAACACCCTCCCTCCCCACTGCCCTCCATCCCACCAGCCTCTAGCATTGATGATTTTCTACTCAATGTCCACTCGCCTCCCACCTGAGGTATCTCCTGCTCAGCTTAAACAAGTCCATCTTCACTGTCCATGCCCAGAACAGGGGTGGCACATGGATAACAGTTGTCCCACCTCTATGGAAGGGTCAGTTTTCCCGCTGTTTAGTCAGGCCAGCCTTTCTAGAGCATTCTTTTCTGGAGCTAAAGAGAGATCCACACGCTCAGTTTCCAGCCCAGACGAGTTTGCTTCCAGGAATCTCTGGCACGAAACATGCTGTAAGTAACTCAACCAACCCAAATGCCATCAAATTGACCTACTCAAAAGGCATTTGTCCACTGCTGCTGCCACTCCTGCCTTCACACTGACTCCAGGGAGAATATTTCGCAGTCTCTGGTGTCTGCAGCTCAGCCCAAAACCACAACAGTGAATCAATCAAGACCTGGGAGTTGCAGCATTTAACAGGAAGACAGGTCAAAAAGCATAGATCCAGTCTGATGATAATTACATGCTTCAGCATACTTTCAGACTACATGGAGAGCCTGCTGATAGAGTGGGGTTGTAGCTTTTTCCATCCTTTCTCTACTTTTTAAAAAAAATTTTTGAGAGATAAACAGACAGACAGAAGGAGGAAAAGAAAGAGAGAGACCAGAGCCCTGTTCAGCTCTGGCTTACGGTGGTGCCAGAGATTGAACCTGGGACCTTTGGTGCCCTCAAACATGAAAGTCTCTTCGCAGAACCATTATGCTATCTTCCCAGCCCCTCTGCATTTTGTTACTGACTTACTTCTACAATAAGAAGACTGACAATATAAAACTCTATAAAAATGGGACTCCACTTTAAAACCTTACAGTTCTTCACTAGTCCATGAAAAAAAAAAATTCACAGTGAGGTATTAAATCCTGTTTTAATCTCCATGAAATAAACCCAACAGAGATTTCTCAAAGAAAATGAAAGTCTTCCAGCCCCATTTGTTTTGTACTATACACAATAGATGCCCCAGTATGGAAGAAGTCATAAAGCTCAGCCCACACTTCACACATCACAAAATCACACATGACCACTGTAGTTAAGTAGCTTCTAAAGAACATGGTATAGAATACATGAGTCTGGTTTAGCATCACAGTTTCTTTCCTATCCTTTTTTTTTTTTTTTTTGCCTCCAGGGTTATGGCTGTGGTTTTGTTCCTGCACTGTGTTTTTGTTTTCCATTGTTGCTGTTGCTGCTGTTGTTGTTAGAGAGGACAGAGAAAAATTGAGAGAGGAGGGGAAGAGAGAGGAGAAGAGAAAGATAGACACCAGAAGACCTGCTTCACCACTTGTGAAGCAACCCCACCCCCACCCCTGCAGCTGGGGTGCTGGGGCTTGAACCGGGATCCTTGCTCAGGTCCCTGCGCTTTGCACTATGTGCTTTTAGCCTGGTGTGCTACCACCGGGCTTCCTGTGTCACAGCTTCTTGTCTAAAAGACACTAGTTTTCTGACATATTTATGTTTCCCTTTCCTTACCACTAGATAAAAATCGGAGAGGGGCTGTGAAACAGCTCACTTGAATAGTGTGCTGCTTTGCCATGTGTGTGACCCATTTGAGTCCAGCCCCCAACATAATGAAGGGAACTTCAGTGCTATGGCTTCTCTCTGTGTTTCCATCTTAAAAAAAAAAAAAAAAATCAATAAGCAGTTTAGGACATGATGACAGTCTAGGATTTATTGATCACCAATAAATGAAAACACCTGCAGAATAGGGCAAAAGTTTCCACACATCATTGATCAAGGGTCTGATTCTTTTGCACGGTGCCTCAGCCTTGGAAGCGACCAACGTAAGCCACGTCAGAGTGTTAGAGGTGGAGGTACTCTAACGCAAAGACCTGCAGGATCTTGTTGAGGTTGTCAATGACAGCTTCATTCAGGTTCTCCTCGTTGTCCTCCAGCGTGTGCCAGACTTCCGGGAAGGGCTTCGCTATCAGATGCAGGATGGGGACACCTGGTGGGAAAGAAGCAGCTTGTCATGAGGGGCGTGTTTCTGAGGAGTTCAGAGTGAGAGGTCTCCACCACAGTCAGACAGCTGCCATCACCATCTGTCTGTCTCCCAGCGCTCACCCTGGACTCCAAAGTCAGCCATTCACTGGGCACAAGTGGGTGAACTCAGCCAAGAATATAAAGCACAGGTGATGATAGGCTCTTTCCTAGAAGGTGAGCTGACACCAGTGAACAGGCTGAACACAGCCCCACTAAAGCTTATGTAAGCTCCATCTCCAAGGTGGGGGGAGACATGAGATGCTTGGTGATTAAATTGATCAGGTGAAGCTAATAATTCCTGGGGGAAAGCGGCTGGGAGATAGCTCACCCAATAGAGAGCATGCTTTACCATGCTTTACCATGAGCTTTACCAAGGACCAAGGTTTAGGTCTCAGAACCACATGGGAGCACCATGCACAGGTAAGATTCACAGATGGTGGAGCAGCATCATGGTGTCCATGGTCTGTCTGTCTGTCTGTCTCTCTCTCTCTCTCTCTCTCTCTCTCTCTCGCTCTCGCTCTCTCCCTCTCTCTCCCTCTCCCTCTCTCTCCCTCTCTCTCTCCTTCCTTTGAGATTAAAAGGAAAAAAGAAAATAAAAAATTCATGGGGGGGGCAGGCAGTAGCTCAGTGGGTTAAGTGCACATGGCACAAAGCACAAGGAGTGGCATAAAGATCCTGGTTCAAACCCCCAGCTCCCTCCTCGATTCACAGGCAGTGAAGCAAGTCTGCAGGTGTCTATCTTTCTCTCCCCCTCTCTGTCTTCCCCTTCTCTCTTGATTTCTCTCTGTCCTATCCAACGACAACAATAACAACAATAAACAACAAGGGCAACAAAAGGGGAAAAATAGCCTCCAGGAGCAGTGGATTCATGGTGGAGGCACTGAGCCCCAGCAATAACCCTGGAGGCAAAAAAAAAAAAAAAAAAAAAGGAATCCATCTGGAGGGCATAATTGTTCTGCAAAAGATGTTCTTGTAGTCTATATACACAATGGAATACTACTTAGGTATTAAAAATGATGAGTTCACTTTCTTTACCTCATCTTGGATGGAACCTGAAGGAATCATGTTAAGTGGGATAAGCCAGAAGAAAAAGGTGAATATGAGATGATCCCACTCATGGACAGAAGTCGGGAAATATGAACAGAAATAAGAATAGCGATAACCCTAAAAGGGGGTGGGGGGAAAACAGACTAGGTCTAATGTATTACACCAAAGTCAAGGACTCTGAGGAGAGGTAAGGGATTTTCAGATCCTGGTGCATGATGGCAGAGGAGGACCTAGGCTGGGGGTGAGAGTGTTTTGCAGAAAATGGAGAATTTTTACCTTTGTATCAACAACTATATTTACTGTAAATGACTCATTAATCCCTCCCAATAAGAAGGAGGAGGAGAGAAGATTTTCTTGCCTGAGGTTCAAAAATTCCAGGTTCCACTTTACTCCTGTGACAATGTCATACATCAGAAAAGGTAACAGAAGCAAATGCTGAAGATGGTGTGGAGTCAAAGGAACCCTCCTACACTGCTGATGGGAATGTCAATTGGTCCAACCTCTGTGGAGACCAGTCTGGAGAACTCTCAGAAGGCTAGAAATGGACCTACCCTATGATCCTGCAATTCCTCTCCTGGGGATATATCCTAAGGAACACAACATAGCCATCCAAAAAGATCTGTGTACACATATGTTCTTGGCAGCACAATTTGTAATAGCCAAAACCTGGAAGCAACCCAGGTGTCCAACAACAGATGAGTGGCTGAGCAAGTTGTGGTATATAAACACAATGGAATACTACTCAGCTGTAAAAAATGGTGACTTCGCCGTTTTCAGCTGATCTTGGATGGACCTTGAAAAAATCATGTTGAGTGATATAAGTCAGAAACAGAAGGATGAATATGGGATGATCTCACTCTCAGGCACAAGTTGAAAAACAAGATCAGAAAAGAAAACACAAGTAGAACCTGAAATGGAATTGGTGTATCGAACCAAAGTAAAAGACTCTGGGGTGGGTGGGTGGGGAGAATACAGGTCCAAGAAGGATCCAGAGAACCTAGTGGGGGTTGTATTGTTATATGGGAAACTGGGGAATGTTATGCGTGTACAAACTATGGTACTTACTGTTGAATGTAAAACATTAATTCACCAATAAAAAAAAGGAAAAAAATTCCAGGTTCAATCCCCAGCACCACTGTCAGCCATAGCTGATCAGTGTTCTGGTCTTTCTCTCTGTGTTTTCTTCTCTGTATTCTCTCTCTCTCTCTCTCTCTCTCTCTCTCTCTCTCTTTCTCTTTAAAATACAATAAACAGAAGTTGAAAAACTAGATCAGAAGGGAAAACTCTAGACAAAACTTGGACTGGAGTTGGTGTATTGCACCAAAGTAAAAAGACTGTGGCAGGGGAATTCAGGTCCTGAAACATGAAAGAAGAAGAGGACCTAATGGGGGTTGTATGGTTATGTGGAAATGTTATGCATGTACAATCTATTGTATTTTACTGTGATCTGTAAACCATTAATTCCTCAATAAAGAATTTTTTAAAAACTGCAAAAAATAAATTAAAAAAGAAGAAGAGGAGGAGGAAGAGGGAGAGGAGTAGGAGGAAGAAAAGGAGGAAGAAGAAGAAGAAGGAGGAGGAGGAGGAGAAGGAGAAGGAGAAGGAGAAGGAGAAGGAGAAAGAGAAGAAGAAGAAGAAGGAGGAGGAGGAGGAGGAGGAGGAGGAGGAGGAGGAGGAGGAGGAGGAGAATCCATTTGGAGCAGTGAAATTGCACAGGTGTGAGGCCCCAGCAGCAAGGGGGGTTGGGGTGCAGAAGCATTAAGAATTCAACAAAGTTTATGACTCTTCACATTTGTAGATGACTGGAAACACATGTACAACATCAGAAATACCACAAATGTGTTTGTGCATGCACTCACCTCTCCTCAAAAATGGGACATGGTCATCCTGGATGGAGCCCTGGAAAACGTTCTGGAAGTAGGGCCTCTGTAGGGAGTGATCTCGGAGCAGACCTAAGCCATGGAGGTTGCGTTCTGTGGGGACAAGGAGCAGCT
Source organism: Erinaceus europaeus (assembly GCF_950295315.1). Lineage (NCBI taxonomy): Eukaryota > Metazoa > Chordata > Mammalia > Eulipotyphla > Erinaceidae > Erinaceus > Erinaceus europaeus. The sequence continues at coordinate 26,602,351 of NC_080164.1, read as the reverse complement.
AGCTGGTGAGCCTCTGCTTCCAACTGACAGATGCTCTGAGAGAGCCAAGTTTCTGAGGCTTAGCACCACATAGTTTATCTTCGTCACATGGTGTGGAACAGATGGGGAGATAGCCCACCTGGGAGGTTACCTGCTTTGCCATGTAAGCAGCCCAGGTTCCAGCACAGTCCCCACCACACTGGAGGCAGCTTCCGTAATTGTTGAAGACTTTCCTGGACCCAGACTGCCTTATATTTGCTATTAGAAATCCTACTGGTTTTCACCCATGTCTGATGCTTGTAAGAAACATGTCTGCTGGGTCCAGGTGGTGGCACACCCAGTTAAGCACACATAGTACAAAGTGTAAGGACCCGCACAACAATGCAGCTTCCAACCCCCACTCCCCACCTTCAGGGGGAAAGCCTCAGCAGCAGTGAAGCAGGTCTGCAGGTGTCTATCTTTCTCTCCTCCTCTGTCTTCCCCTCCCCTCTCAATTCTCTCTGTCCTATCCAATGAAATGGAAAAAATGGCTGCCAGAAGCAGGGGATTTGTAGTGCCAGCACCAAACCCCAGCAATAACTCTGGAAGCAAAAAAAAAAAATGCACTCTGAGACAGAGGTCGGAAATAGGCCATGAGTTAAAGTCCACAGACTGGGGAGTCGGGCGGTAGCATAGCGGGTTAAGTGCACATGGTGCAAAGATCAAGGACTGGCTTAATGATCAGGGTTCAAGCCCCCGGCTCCCCACCTGCAGGGGAGTCACTTCACAAGTGGTGAAGCAGGTCTGCAGGTGTCTTTCTCTCCCCTTCTCTGTCTTCCCCTCCTCTCTCCATTTCTCTCTGTCCTATCCAGCACCAACGACAACAACAATAACTACAACAATAAAACAAGGGCAACAAAAGGAAATAAATAAATAAATATTTTTTTTAAAGTCCACAGACTGAAGGAGACCACAAGCCTGACCCATGCACTCTGACCACCAGCAGCCCTTCCAGGGTCTAGGGGTTGTGCAAGGATGACCTGAGAATAAATTCAGTATTCCTTATAGCATCAAAGGAGTGAAGGAGTGTGTAGCTGACATGATGACATTTAGACAATGGCGTGTGTAGCTGAGTTTTAAACACCCTTACCTGTACTGTTTCCCCCTGAGAAGTCTACCCTGACATTTTTGTATCTTAACATGTATCCTAACATTTATCGTAGCATTTATCCCTTATGTAGGCTCACTTGAAAAACACTTTTGATCTTCTCCATTCTTCTTTGATGGTGTGCACAATTCTGTCAGTTACTAAGCTGTTGGAGTTCTGGTCAGCGTTGCACGCTTGACTCTGTCCCACCTCTGGGATGTCTTGTATGTATCCCTCCCGATCTTCAGTCACTGAAGGTGATGAAGTTAATCTCACTCAACCCTGAGCCTTGACGGATCTCAAGACCTGGAATCTGGTGAAGGTTCCCCTCTAGATGCTATGCCCCCCCCCCCCTTTCTTGTTTCTCTGTCTGTGCAAGTCAGGAGGTAGCTCACCTAGGGGAGGTGTAAGACCGTGGGTTGGTTCCTAGTACTGCCTAAAATAATAATAATAATAATAATAATAATAATAATAAAGCTCCACTATCCCACAGCAGTGAGCACAGTCACACCCATGACAATCAGCCCACTCACGTGTCAGAGGAATGAGGACATTCACACAAGACTTTCATCCCTTCAACTCTACACTTTCCCTCCCCTGATTTGAGAACTCTCACACCCCTATCTCTTACCTCTCTGGAAAGCAGGCAGAACTGTACTACATTCTAGGGAAGATACTATCTGGAATAGGGAAGAAAGTGGAAGAGGACCAAGACAGCAATTAAAAAGAAAAAAAAAAAAAAAGGAAGATCTTCTGGCACCATGAGATGGACATAACATGTCTCACGGGGCAGAACACTGAGCTGAATAAACATGTCCCTCGCAATGTGTTCCAGATGCTTCCAACAGGACTCTGAGAAAGTATTTCCAAACCAGTCCTGGGGATATTAAATGTGAAATGTGGCCTTCTATTTTTCCATTCCAAAAATGCAGCTTCATGTAGAAAAACAGTATGGCCCTATGAACAGAGAAGATGAGGACAAGGAAAGCAGGGGAGAGGAAAAGGCCAGGGAGGTCCACCCCAGACTGAAAGCACACACTGAAATCCTGAATGTCAGTTGCGAACATGCAGTGTTGTCAGCAGGAAAAGCCAGGGCCTGGCTGTATCACAAGGGTGCTTACCAATGGCTTGGAGTCGAGAGAACCATCTGGCAGTGTTTAGGAAGTAGTTGGGGAATGTCGGGTTTGGAGCCCCAATTAGATCCAACAAAACAAATAAATCCTAAGAGAGAAAAAGAGTTGTTTTATCACTGTCACCAGATCATCTTTGTGACTGATCGATGAAAACTTTCATTCTGAATTAAGTGCACTTTAATCATTGAAAATAATAGGGAGGGCTGCTAAAACAAGCAAAGCACCTAAGAACACTGTAAGCTCATCATCTTGGAGGGCTTTTCGAATCTTGTTTACACAGTGAGGACAAACAGAAAGAGCCAATTCTTTGTGTCTGTAACCCCAGAAGGAGATCACTAAGCATCATTTAGAAAGAGGGTGTCTGGATAAATACCTCATAGATTTTCTCTTTTTTTTTAAGTGCATTTGTTTTATTTTTCTGATGGGAGCCCAATCCTGCCTGTTCTCCCAGCCATCCCATGTTCAGTCTGTAGTGATTCAACTGCATATCAGAGAACAACTGGAACAGAACCATTTCTTTCCACAGGCAACACATGGGGAAAACGCCTTGACTGGGGGCTGGATGACCTCATGTCTCTGGCTCTCCATTTCCTCCTGTCTCCGAGGCAGAGCCCAAACTCTGAGTCTAAGGGGCCTCTCCTGTGATAAGCCAGCGTTTCCTCAGTGGATGAAACATGAAACATTGGAGAGAAGAAGCCTATAGGTAGCCCACCCCACTTGTGTGTGTGTGGGTGCATGCTAGCACACCCAGTTAAACACACATAGTACTAAGCGCGAGGACCTGCACAAGGATCTGGATTCGAGCCCCTGTTCCCCACATGCAGGGAAGCTTCACAAGCAGTGAAGCAGGTCTGCAGGTGTCTTTCTCTCGCCCTATCTTCCCCTCCTCTCTCAGTTTCTTTCTGCCCTATCCAATAAAATGGGGGTAAAAATGGCAACCCAGAGCTGTGGATTTGTAGTGTCGGCACTGAGACCCAGCAATAATCCTGGAGTGGAAAAAAAAAAAAAAGCAGAGCAAATAAATATTCGCAGGTATTGATTAAGAAGACAGTCTCTGGGAGTCAGGAGGTAGCACAGCAGGTTAAGCACATGTGGTGCAAAGCACAAGGACCAGCATAAGGATCCCAGTTCAAGCCTCCGGCTCCCCACCTGCAGAGGAGTCGCTTCACAGGCGGTGAAGCAGGTCTGCAGGTTTCTATCTTTCTCTCCCCATCTCTGTCTTCCCCTCCTATCTCCATTTCTCTCTGTTCTAACAACGACATCAATAACAACAATAATAACTACAACAATTAAAAATAACAAAGGCAATAAAAGGGAAAATTAAAAGACAGTCTCTGTACAGCTGATATAGATGCAAGACTTGCAGGCAGAGGTTGGCAGGGACTACAGGGCTGAAGGGAGAGGTTAGAGCAGAGAGAGGGAAGCCAGGAAGATGACACAGGGGTTAAAAAGCATTGAATTCCCAGGTGTGGGGACACAAATTTGATCTCCCAGAATCACGTGCCAGAGTGATGCTCTGGTTCTTCCCCTTTATGTTAATAATTAATTAAACCATGAGAGAGAGAGAGAGAGAGAGAGAGAGAGAGAGAGAAGGAAGGAAGAGAAGAGAAGAGAAGAGAAGAGAAGAGAAGAGAAGAGAAGAGAAGAGAAGAGAAGAGAAGAGAAGAGAATAAGAAAACCTAATGGCCCACAAGGTGGCATAGTGGATAAAGCATTGGACCTCAGGCATGAGGTCTTGAGTTCGAGCCCTGCCTTCACATGTGCCTGAGGAAGGCCCTGGATCTCACTCTCCCCCTCTGGCTCTTTAACAAATAAATAAACTTTTTTGTTCTTTTCTTTTGCCAGACCACTGCACATCTCTGGATTATGGTGGTTTGGAGAATTGCATCTGTGACTTAAGAGCCTGACGCCAAAATCTCTTTGCATAATCATTAAACTGTCTCCCCCATCCTAAACAAATAAATCTTAAAAAAAAAAGAAAGATCACATGTGCTCTCAGAATAACCATGACACTGATATCACCAAGATAATTCACCCCCAGCCCAGCCTAGCCTAGCCCTTACTGCCACCAGGGTTATCTCTGGGGCTCAGAGCCAGCTCTGTGAACCCACTACTCCCAGCAGCAACCTTTTTGTTTGTTTGTTTGTTTCTTCCTGTAAAACAGGGAGAAATTGAGAGGAAAGAGTGAGGTAGAAGGGGGGAGAGAAAGAAAGACTCCTGCAGTTCTGCTTCACCACTCATGAAGCTTCCTCCCTGCAGGTGGGAAAGGGCAGGGACTGGAACCTGAGTCCTCACACATGGTGGCTTGTGTGCTTAACCAAGTGTGCAACCACCCACCCCCAACCCCCTTATTCAAATAAATAAATAAATAAAAGACTTAACATTACTACTGTCATTATTATCTGAGAGAAAGAGAATGGTACCAGAGCATCATTCTGGTATATACAAAGCCAAAGATCAAACTGAGGACCTCATGCTTGAGAGTCCAGGGCTTTACCCACTGCATCACCTCCTGGTCACCCTGGATTCTCCTCTTATTCCACCCCCCAAGAGCCCAGTCTCTGGGATGTCAATGAGACACAAAGAAGGGACTCACTGTCTCCACCTCTCTACATGATCCACACTGGACTGAACTCAACCTGATGTCTCTATCCTCTTCTCTGGACAACATGTCAATTAGACTCAGCCTTTCTCCTTCCCAGAGCCCTTCTCTCCCAGCTCTGGGATTCCTCAAAACCTCCAGGCCTGCCAAGAAATGTTCTCCGATAAACACTGGATGTGCTACGGCCAATGCCTGGATGTCCGCTCTTGTTCTCTGGAGCCGAGCCCACCACCGTAATCCCAGTCACCCACTCACCAAGCCTTGCAGCTGAGTGGTATTTCTCACCCCAGGAGGGTGAGGGGTCTGCGCCATCCTTTGAGCTAAGTGTCGGGACCCATACAGAGAGTCCTGGGCAGACCAGTGCAGAAAAGCCTCCTCCCCGTCAAAGAAAATGAGCTTCAGCGAGAGGTCCGACCTGGAGGCAGAAGGCTTCTGGCAACAAAATCAGAGAAAGCAAAAGTATCATGAGGGTTTTTTTTTTTTTTTTTTAACAAAACAGCAGGTTTCCCTGTTCCCCAGGCAGAAATGCAGACACCCAAAAGGAGAAGGTGGGAACCAATGTGGGTAAGAATGTGCCAAGCTTACAGCCTGAGTATGGTAGTATAATGGTGAGGCACAGGACCTGTGAGCACAAGATCCTGGGTTCAATTCCTGGCACCAAATATGCCAGAGTGTGTGTACCATGGCCTAGGGGCATTTTGTTGCATATCCTCACACAAGACATGCAGAAGGAAGACTCAGACTTCCACACCAGCCTCTGAGCTCTCTTGCTCAGCCGCTGAGGGCGGGAGCTTGTTAACCACAAGAACTAAGGCATTCTAGAAGGTTTGAGACACAAAACAAGATGAAATAATAGTGAAAGGGGTCCCAGGAGGTTGTGAACAATTATTGCTTTTTTTTTTTTTGATGTTTTCAATTCTTGCTTTCTAAACAGACCCCAAAGACCTCTCTATTCCTTCCATTACAAGATAATCAACCTTTCACTTCTTTATTAACCATAGTGCCAAAGTCGGGACCTGTCACAAAACTCAGAGGGACAAGAAGAAAGGTGTTTATTGCTTGTGAACAAAGTACTTTGGATTTTGCTTTGTTACATCTGTGGGATGGAGAGCGCCATCTGGACTGCACGTCTTCATGGCGCTAAGTGCCTGTTTCCCAAGGCACCCTCAGGAACGTGGAGATAAAATGACATCTGAGAGCCCCAGACCTGTTCTGAGCTAAGGACAACAAAAGCCCTGTTATGAGACATAACATTGAGCCAAGATCTATGGATAATAACCAGGAGGCGTGTCTGCTTCCAGCTCTGCCTCTGCGAGCCTGCCTTAAGGAAAAGAACAGGTACCAGTTCTTGAATTCATGGTCTTAGATCTTGAATTTGGAGTCCACAGAGATGTGATGGCCCATCTGGTGCTTATTCATCCCTATGCTGCTTTACAGCAGGGCCAGCAACACCATGGACCAGAAGCCAGCATCCCCAAGTGGCCCTCCCACGCCCCCAAGGATTCTAGAATTCTTCCTGCCTTGCTAGTGTGTGTTCTCACAGGTGTGTGGGGAGGAAACATATACCTTGAGGGAGAGAAGCTTCTGGTCCAGTGCACGAGCCAGCTCCAGCATCATGGCACAGGGCACAGCTGAGTCTGTGGCCCCCACAAACACCCGGCCATCCCAGCTGGGGAGGTACTTGGAGTCATAGTGGCAGGCGAGGACCAGGTGTCTCTTGGCAGTGGGATTCAGGGTGCTGATGATGTTGGAGAAGGACCTGGTGCCATAGGGTGTCCAGCTCAAGAAGGTGTCAAACTCTATCACCCAGTCAGCTTGGAGTCTCTGAATCCTGCTCTGGATGTGCTGATGGACAGAAAAAGGGACAGTTCAGCTTGGGGAGTCCAAAGCCTACCTGCCCCACAAATGCCTCTCAGTAAGGAGTACAACACAGGCTTAGAGGTAGCTCAGCTGGAGGAACACAGAACTTGCACACAGGAGGTTCCCAGCTCCATCCCAGACTCAGTCTGTGCTGCTCTCTTCATCTCATATAAAGCAAATGACAAATGAATCTTTAAAAATATGGAGCACCAGGGCTGGAGAGAAAGCAAAAGACTCACTCTCCTGCCTGAAGCTCTGAAGTTCCAGGTTCAATCTCCAGCATCACAATCAACCAGAGCTGAGCTGGACTCTGGTCTTTCTCTGTGTCTTTCTCTCTGTATCTCTCTTTCATAGAAAAGAAAGAAAAAGAGGGAGGGAGGGAGGAGAGGAGAGAGGGAGAGAGAGAAAGAGAGAGAGAGAGAGGAAGGAAGGGAGATAGCTTAATGGTTATGCAAAGAACCTCTTATACCTGGCACTCTCAAGGCCTAGGTTCAATCCCCCTACCATAAGCCAGAGTGCAGCAGTGTTCTGGTACAAATGAGTAAATAAATAAACCAATATAAAATAAAATAGAAGGATATAGCACATGCTTGTGGTCTGAGAATCTAAGCTGCTTGAAGGAGAAACCAGCCTTCCCCCTCAGCCCTAGATCACTCCAACCAATCATTCACATCACCAAGTTAACAGTCTGTATCTTTCTCCTCATTTACACAGATGCAGACCAGCACATAGGCACATGCCTTGACAGAGGGGAGCATCTACATGCATCTTCAGTATTTATTCATGAGAAACAGGAGTGGTCAGAGCATGCTCTGATTCATGCAGTGTCAGGGCTCTAACTCAGGACCTCAAACTTGCAAGCCTGGGGCTTTACCACTTCACCACATCCCTGGTCACAGGGGAAGACAGTTTTCTAGGAATAAACCCTTACTCTATGAATGACTCCCTGTGGTGGCTGGGAGGTGAAACTCAGGAAAACTGGAAATAACTGGAAATGACTGGGAAGCACCACTACTGCCCCCCAGCACACACACATACACACACACACACACACACACACACACACACACACACACACACACACACCTACTCCCACCCTAAGGAAATACATTATTTTCTGGCTTCTTGTGACTTGTGTGACCTGCCCTGACTTAACATGAAGAGATATGGAAACAAGAGCTTTGAAATAGTTGTGACAGGAAGCTCCTGGGAAGATGAGCTCAGGCTGAGGGAGTGTCCCCAGCTGTCACACTCTGCTCCTGTCCCCAGGTGGACTTTGGCCGAGGGGCATCTTCGATTGATTCCTCAGTGGTTCACCTTTTCCACTGCACATCCACCTGCCCTCTCTTCAATATAATAAAAAGAAGTGTTTCCTGCCTCTTAAAGTCACTGCCCCCCACTCACTGATGGTGTGATTCCCCAGTTCTTGGAATCTGGGTCAATTACATCTGATAGATTTTTCTCAGTGAGAAATACATAGACTCGTCTACATAGTCCAGCACATGCAGTGTGCAGATGAGGAATCCCTCCTTGGACTTGCTTTAACCCCTGCCTGTGTGTCTAGAGCATAACCTGGGGCAAAACTGTCATTTCCGACCTCTGTGTTGCCACCAGAATCCACAAAAGCATCAGAAAACCCTCCACAAAGAGTTCTCCCCCAGTCACCTCTTCTATGTGACATAAATACTCTTATTTATCTTAACAACGTGTCTGTTGATAAACAGTCACACCGGCCTCAACAACCCTTGTTGTGATAGCTTCTGATTTTGAGGCTCAACCCTGAGAGTCCCCACAGTAATTTTTGGGCATCAGCTTCCCAGACCCTGCTCTCCTCACTACCAAGCCCCTCTCAGGAGTGTGTGAAATCACTGGAGCCCCACAACAAAAAGACCCAGCCCACCATAGGTGCTCAAATGCAACTTGGAGCTGGTGGGGGTCAGGGAAACAGCTCAGCAAGAGCCCACCAGACTTGCAGGTTTTTAGCAAGAAAAGTAAAATCGGGTCAAACAAGCCCAGAACAAACTGCCAGTAACAGGAATATCTCTTCATGAGATCTTGTGTGTGTTAAATCTGTCTTCATGTTCTCCTGTCTGGGAACGTCACCTCTCTACCTTCAGAGCTTGACCCACGCTTAGAAAACATGCAGTGGGGGGCCAGGTGGTAGTGCACCAGGTTAAGCTCACATAGTGTGAAACCCAAGGACCAGCACAAAGATCCAGATCAGAGCCCCCGGCTCCCCACCTGCAGGGTGGGGGGGTCGCTTCATAAGTGGTGAAGCAGGTCTGCTGGTGTCTATCTTCTCTCCCCCTCTCTGTCTTCCCCTTCTCTCAATTTCTCTTTATCCTACCAATAACAGCAGCAGCAACAATAGCAATGGAGGAAAAAGATGGCTGCCAGGTGCAGTGGAATTATAGTGCAGACGCTGAGCTCTAGTGATAACCCTGGAGGCAAAAAAAAGAAAAAAGAAAGAGGAAACATGCAGTGGCTCAAGAGGTGGTGAAGTGGCAGAGCACAGGGCTTGCACCCAGGAGGCCCTGAGTTCCATGCCTGGCATCATGTACGCCAGAGTGATCTTCTTCTCTCTAACAAACAAATTAAACACAACACCAACAGCTACATAAAAATACACAGCCAGGAGAAGGTGCTATTGTTGCTGCTGCTGTTGGTAGGACAAAGAGAAATTGAGAGAAGGGGAAGACAGAGAGGGGGAGAGAAGATAGACACCAGCAGACCTGCTTCACCACTTATGAAGCGACCCCCCCACCCTGCAGGTGGGGAGCCGGGGGCTCTGATCTGGATCTTTGTGCTGGTCCTTGGGTTTCACACGATGTGAGCTTAACCTGGTGCACTACCACCTGGCCCCCCACTGCATGTTTTCTAAGCGTGGGTCAAGATCTGAAGGTAGAGAGGTGATGTTCTAAAGGAGAGTGAAGATTCAGTCCTGGTGGTGGGAATGAAGTGGCATTATATCCCTGTTGACATGTAATTTTGTAAATAAATATTAAATTACTAATACAAATATAAAAGGGGGTCCGGGAGGTGGCACAGTGAGAAAGCTTTGGACTCTCAAGCATGAGGTCCTGAGTTTGATCCCCAGCAGCCCATGTGCCAGAGTGATGTCTGGTTCTTTCTTTCTCCTCCTGTCTTTCTCATTAATAAATAAATAAAATGTTAAAAAAAAATAAAAGGGGGCAAACAGTGACACACCCTGTTGAACACACATATTATAGTCTGTAAAGACCCTGGCTCAAACCTCTGCCCCCCCACAGGAGGAAGCCTCATGCATAGTGAAGCAGTGCTGCAGGTGTCTCTCTTCCTCTGTCTCTCCCTTCCCTCTTAGTTTATCTCTGTCTCTACCCAATTAAAAAAAAAAAAAGACAATACTAGAACAAAAAGTGAATTTGGGTCCTTGGAGAGTGCTGCACTAAGGACAGAGAGCTGGGTGCCTTGTCCAACCATGACGCTCAGATTCTACACCCAGGCTGGTTCAGATACCCTCAGCTTACAGTTCCAAGCCAATAATTGTTCCCAGCTGCTGAGTTTTCCAGGGTGCTCATTCTGCTGAATCCTCTGGGGCCAGAGTAGACTGGATGTTAGACAACTCAGAACCTCAGAACCCCAGGCCAAACACCATCTTCCAAGGGAAGACAGTTCCCCCCACTGACTTCTTACCTGGCGGGCAGCGAAGCTTCCAGGGGAGCCCGGGTATCTCTCTATCAGCAGTGGATGCAGGTCATTCTGCCACATGGCGGAGATGTTGGTGCCTTCTGCCACCTGCTGCAGTGCCAAGGCGTTCAGGATGGCCGGCTGGTGATGTTTCTGGGGACAGAGGAGAGGCTTTCACTGTCACTGCACAGATTGTGTGAGACTTTCCCCAAGACAATCATAACTGGAAAACAATTTGCTTTGAACCCCACTGAGTGACTTGAAATCCTGGTTTTCTTTTTTCATTTAATTTGATTTGAAAAGACAGAGAAATCAAGAGGGAAGGAGAGATAGAGAAGGAGAGATGCCTGCAGCCCTGTTTCACTGCTCATGAAGTGTCTCTCCTAAAGGCATATTGTAAATTAACTTAAAAGGGGGTTTTGGGAACTGGTGCTGCTTGCAGTGGTGTGAAAGGATTCACAACGGGGAGCTGGGAACTGGTTTAAATGATACAAGGTTATTAGGGTGAAGCAGGTAAAAGGCAAAATAAGCACTTATCATCAGGGGTTAAGAGTATGCTAGGTCCATAAAGTCTGAGTATAGTTATCAAAAGTATAGTCTCATAAGATAAACAATTATCAGCTGAGGTAAAGATTGCTCATGGCTGTAGAGGGGTCTAAAAGTTTACCGGCTAGCAGAGTCATACGTGTTCAGTTCCCAGAAGAAGTAGCCATGGCGCACCGCCAAGAGGCTTCTGACCAGGAGAAGAAGCAGCAGCCAAAGAGAGCCACATGCTCGAAGTCCCTTGCTTTTATGCATTCCCTTCTCTAAAGCACCTCGTCAGGGTGACGTCATTTATATGCTAATAGTCCCAAATCCTGCTGGGGTCACCAAAAAGGTAGGGAACTAGGGCTCAAACCCAGGTCCCTGTTTCCTCCTAGCAGGCGAGGATGGAGGATCTAAACCTGGGTCTTTGCCCACGGCACCAGAACCTGACCCCCTGGACTTTCAAATGGGCAGCATCTAGCCAGAAAGTCAGGCAAACTGCTTTTGACAGCCTATCTGAAAAACAAATTTAACATAATGCTTCCAGCCAGAGAATTCATAGTCAACATTTATTTTCTGCATGATGTTTGAGAATTTCTGGTACACCTGTTTTATAAGGGGAAAGTTACAGAATAGCAGTTGTTGATTTCCCAGCATTCAGAAGGCTGTTGCAATTGATCGAGCCACACTTGGGGGCAAGATGTGTTGTCACAGGAGCAGCAATGTGGGGAGGCTGGGAAGGCCTCTTGGCTTTCTAGCTGATGGTAAAAGGTGGCCTGACATCCCATCAGCTGGGGCCCTATTTGGGGAGTCCTGAGATTTCCAAACAGATATGATGGGCCTAGACCTCAAATAAATCCCTCTCTCCATTGTTACCAGTCATCTCTATCAGGGAAAACAAAATAGACCCCTTTGGGGACCCCCATAGGACCTTGCCCTCAACTTGCATCAACAACAGCAAACAATGTTCCATCCTCTGAAGGGAGAATGGACAACATACTCTATGTTACACCTGAGGAAGATGGGTCCTGATATTGGGGCAGCTTGGATCATTCCTACTAATGACCACAGAATGTGAGCTCAGATCTACAGGGATGCAGAAGTCACATAGGCTCCTAAGCTGAATATGGGCCCCAGATCACATCAAATCTATGGGGCTTACAGTCAACAGTATTTATACACTTTTCCCATATTTGGGAGCTACTCTTTTCCCTGATCAGCTTCCTGGTCCTTTTTCCAGCCATGGCATCATCTCCTTAGACAATAACTTGAATCCACCTGCATTATAAGGTTTCATGCTCAGGGAAAAAACAAAAAAAAAAAAAACTAGTATAACCACAGGCCCTTTGGAATATAACTAAAATATGCCTACTAGCTATCTACAAAACATAGACTCCCCCCCCAACCTCTTCTTCATCTGCACTATTCCAGCCTTTAAGTTCATGACTAGTTAACAATTTGTTTGGCTTTATATGTTAACTCTCTTTGCAGCCACCAGGTTCCAGATGCCAACCAGACTTCCCTGGACAGACAACTCCACCAGTGTATCCTAGAGCTCTGATTCCCCAGAACCTGGCCCCACTAGGGAAAAAGAGAGACAGGCTGGGAGTATGGATCAACCTGTCAACACCCATGTTCAGCAGGGAAGCAATTACAGAAGCCAGACCTTCCACCTTCTGCATCCCATAATGGGTCCATACTCCCAGAGGGTTAAAGAATAGAAAAGCTATCAAGGGAGGGGATGGGATACAGAGTTCTGGTGGTGGGAATTGTGTGGAGTTATACTCCTCTTGTCCTATGGCTTTGTCAGTGTTTCCTTTTTATAAATAAAATAAAATAAAATAAAATAAATTTTTTTAAAAAAGGTGGCCTGAGCCTGGGCAGGTCCCTTACCTCCCACAGCCCTCAGGATAAGCATAAAGGCATTTGAGTTGGAGCTTCACTAACATGGCAGCACTGGACCCGTGTGGCACTGAGCTCTGGAAATGCAGCAGCAGGTGGGGTTCAGAAGGACTATACCTGGAGTGTGCACACTGGGCTTCAAAGAGCAGGTGTGGACAACATAAAGTGCCTTACTAATAATCTATAATGGTTCGTGCTGAGACAATTCATCTTACATAACTTAATTTTAAAAATATGCTATTTATTTGATTTGGTCAGGTAGAGAGAAATTGAGAAAGGAGAGGGAGACAGAGAGATACCCGCAGACCTTCTTCACCACCAGTGAAGCTTCCCCTCCGCTGGTGGGGACAGGGGGCCTGAACCTGAGTGCACATAGTAATGTGTGTGTTTAACCACTGCCCAACCCTCATCTTATATAACTTAAAGTATGTTCTTTTAAAATATTTTATTTATATATTTATTTAGGATTGAAACAGAGAGAAATTGAGAGGAAAGGGTGAGGTAGAGAGAGAGAGGGAGAGATAGAAAGAGAAAGAGAGAGAGAGAAAGGGAGAGAGAGAAAGAGAGACCTGCTGCACATATAGCTTCCTCCCTGCAGATGGGGACCTGAGGCTTGAACTCAGGTCCCTGTGCATTATAATGTGTGCACTCAACCAGGCACACCACTGTCCAGTCCCAAAGTGTATTATTAAAATTAACTTTGCCTCTTTTTACTTACTTCCACACAAGCACAAGAACACTGAAATCTCAAGTGTGTTTCTGGCAGGTGTCCGCTGACCAGCCCTAACTCAGGCGACTGCTGAGCTCTTCTCAGAACAGGTGCATTCACGGCCCCACATGCCGTGCTTCTCATCTTCTGCTAAAACTTTTTAATTTTATTTTTGTACTTATGATTTATTCATTTTTTTATTTTACCACCAGGATTATCATTGGGGCTTGTTGCCAACACTATGAATCTACAGCTCCCAGTGGCCCTTCCCCCACCCTTTTTTCTTTTCTTTCTATTTTATTAGACAGAACATAGAGAAAATGAAAAAGGAAGAAGATAGATAGATAGATGATAGATAGATAGATAGATAGATAGATAGATAGATAGATAGATAGATGATAGATAGTGAAAGAGATACCTGCAGACCTACTTCACCACTGAAGTATCACCCCTCTGCAGGGAAGGACCAGGGGCTCAAACCTATATCCTTGAGCATGATAGCTGGTCCACCACCACCTGGCCCCCTAAAATGACTTTATTGATAGCATGCTATTCATGCTTACGCTCTCAGACATATGCACATATCTGTTAAGTAAACCTTTACTTAAACAGGTAAGAAACGTGACATTCAAACTTGGCATCTTGGGGGTTACGATTTTTTAAAATATTTATTTATTTATTTTCCCTTTTGTTGCCATTGTTGTTTTTTATTGTTGTAGTTATTATTGTTGTTGTTATTGATGTCATCGTTGTTGGATAGGACAGAGAGAAATGAAGAGAGGAGGGGAAGACAGAGAGGGGGAGAGAAAGATAGACACCTGCAGATCTGCTTCACCACCTGTGAAGCGACTCCCCTGCTGGTGGGGAGCCAGGGGCTTGAACCAGGATCCTTATGCCGGTCCTTGTGCTTTGTGCCACGTGCACTTAACCCGCTGCACTACCGCCTGACTCCTGGGGGTTATGATTTTGCCTGCTGTATTTTCTTTCTGTCTATCTATCTTTCTCTGTTTCTTGCTTCCTCCCTCTTTCTTTTTTTTTTTCTGATTTTTTTTATTGGGGAATTAATGTTTTACTCAACAGTAAGTACAATAGTTTGTACATGCATAACATTCCCCAGTTTCCCATATAACAATACAACCCCCACTAGGTCCTCTGAATCCTTCTTGGACCTGTATTCTCCCCACCCACCCACCCCAGAGTCTTACTTCAGTTCGATACACCAATTCCAGTTCAGGTTCTACTTGTGTTTTCTTTTCTGATCTTGTTTTTCAACTTCTGCATGAGAGTGAGATCATCCCATATTCATCCTTCTATTTCTGACTTATTTCACTTAACATGATTTTTTCAAGGTCCATCCAAGATCTGCTGAAAATGGTGAAGTCACCATTTTTTACAGCTGAGTAGTATTCCATTGTGTATATATACCACAACTTGCTCAGCCACTCATCTGTTGTTGGACACCTGGGTTGCTTCCAGGTTTTGGCTATTACAAATTGTGCTGCCGAGAACATATGTGTACACAGATCTTTTTGGATGGATGTGTTGGGTTCCTTAGGATATATCCCCAGGAGCCTCCTCCCTCTTTCTTTCTTTCTTTTTTTTCTTCCTTTCTTTCTTCCATTCCTTCTTTTACTATGAGTGAGAGAACAAAGCATCATGATAACACTTGCCATGTACTATTTCTATTTGTCTTTGTTTCCACAGTGTGTGTGTGTGTGTGTGTGTGTGTGTGTGTGTGTGTGTGTGTGTGTGTGTTTGGGGAGGGTGGGGAGAAATGTCAAACCCAGGTCTGTGATCTGCCTCTGAGCCGCCTCCCCGGGCCCCACATGACATTTCCTTGTGACACGATAGTGACAGAGCATCATTGCATGCATATCTGGCCCAGAAGGAGGAAACATGTGCCTCCTCTCCCAGTGAGCCCAGTGGGTGGTGAGATGATTTCTTCTCTAAGGGGGAGTAAGAAAGTTCCAGAGGGACACCAGCTTCTCTACAACACAAAACAGAAACTGGGAGAGTCTTGACTGCTCAGCTGTTCTCATCAGGACCAGTGTTTGCTGAGTGACTGAGTGATCACATGGTACTTCCTCTCTATGTGAAGCACACTGTGCGGCTGATAGGTAAGGAACTGGTATTTAGTGACTTCTCTTCCTCTAGACCCATGTCTAGCTGAGACTGCATGTCTCAGCTCCATCCCCAGGAACCTTCATGCAGAGAAGGTGGGGGTCTACTCACTCACTCAGCCCAACCCCCAGCCCCTGTGAGCTGTAACTGGAGAGAAGTAACCTAAGCACATTCCGAAGCCTTCATGTCCTCATCTACAAGGTGGAGGCAAGTACAGCAGCTCCTGGGTCTGTCACACCCCAGTGAGCCTTCCTTCTGTGGCAGCATTCAGAGTGGGAGTGGTTCCCCAGAGCTCCAGGATTATGGAGCAGGGGGCAGGAGACAGTCAGTGCCTAGTTCTAATGGCTCCACAAAGAGAAATCTGGGGAGACAAGAGGCAGGAGTAAGCTTTTCCAAAAGAACTTTGTATATAAGGAGCTAGGTGGTGGCACACCTGGTTGAACACTCACATTATTACCATGTACAAGGACCCAGGTTCAAGCCCCTGCTCCCAACCTGCAAGGGGTAACTTCACAAATGGTGAATAGTGCCAGAGGGCAGGCTGCAGGTGAATCTTCAGTTTGGGAGTACAGACCCCCATTCTGAATCATGCCCTCTGAGAAGGGAGGGAGACTGAGGAAAGGGGTGAGCAGGAAGGGAGAGGTTTCCCAAAACAAACTGCCCCTTTCAGAGTTTCACTGAGGGTCCACTCTGACCCAGAAAATAGGGGAGTGGGTTCTTCCTCTGACCCCCACCCTTTTTAATATTTTATTTTAATAAAGAGAGAGGACAGAGTAGATAGCATAATGGTTATGCAAAGCGACTCTTGTGACTGAGGCTCCAAAGTCTGAGTTCAATCCCCCGCACCACCATAAGCCAGAGCTGAGCAGTGCTCTGGTAAAATAAACAAATAAATAAAGACAGAGATGGAGATGGAGAGAAAGACTAGAACCCTGCTCAGCTCTGGTTTATGGTTGTGCCAGAGACTGAACCTAAGACCTTGGAGCCTCAGGCATGGAAGTCTTTTACAGAACCACTGTTCTGTCTCCCCAGACCCCCTATAGTCCTCTTCAAACTTTTCCACCAGCCTCCCCTCCACCCCACTTCTCAGCTGGCATCGCAGGGAAGAGGATGAGGGAGGAAGGAAAAAGGAAGCTTCCTGCCAGTGCCGGACTGACTATGGTCAGGTTTCCTCATGGGACACCAGGCATCAGCCTGCCCCCTCCTGGGGCACTGTGGGGTTCCAGATAAGACAGCTGGGGCCTACATGCCAGCACCCCCAAACACATACTTGTGGGCCGGTCTGGTGCATCTGTGGGAAGCTTGTTGAGGGTTTCCAGGCCAGCACACAGTCACAGCCAGGGCTGAACTGTGGCCATAAGGTAGAGCAGGGTGGACACACCTAAATTTCAAAACCAAGGAAACAGATTTCCACACAGAGCTTCCCTTGGCCCCACCACACCTTGCAGCCAAGGAGGGTGCCCCACCAGACTGACGTCTCCATGGCACAGAAGCAGGGCAGTAAGTAGTTCAGGTAGGGTGGGGACAGGGGGATAGGGGACTGACACTGTCCTAGTAGATTTTTGTCAGTTCCTTCCTTCATAGCCACCACTGAAAGTACCTGGTTTCCCAACCCAGCAGTGATTAGAATCTTATCAAAAACATACTAGGGACCTGAGCCTTTTGGAAGGCAATTATCAGACAAGGAAAGAGGCTTGGATGGTGCATTCAGGAAAGGAAGAACAGACCTGCTCAGGTGGTAAAAACACAACATTCCTGATTATTCAAATCAAAGAAACCCACCCCTTGTTTTAAAGTACATTTAATTGGTCCATCTTGCTCTCTTTAGGCTAGTAAAATTTAGACATGCCCCAATATACTGTTATATCAACAGAATCATTTCTATTGGAACAGATGTCACTTTTTTAAATCATATTTTTGAAAAAGAATGCATAAGGTCATATGGGAAAACTGGACAAAACTAAGAAATATGTTATTTATGGGTTGAAATTTGCAATTCAAATTTGACACACAAAAAAAATATATGAGACAATTATTGGGACTGGGAGAGAGTATGGGTAGCACACGTGCTGTGCAAACTTGACCCACTGCCTTGCATGTGAACACAGCAGCTCTCCTTAAATAAACTTTTATTTTATTATAAATAAAATAAGAAAACAAAAGAACTCTTTTATTTCCCCCTTCATTTGATAAGACAGAAATTGAGAGCGGAGAGACAGGGAAAAAAAGAGACACCTGCATATCTGCTTCACTATTCCTGAAGTTCCCCCCTACAAGTGGGACTGGGGTTGGGAGGGAAAGCAGAGTCTTTATTCTTAAATACTAAACGTGGCCAGGGAGTTAACTCAGTGTGAGTGCACAGAACTTAAATGCCTGAGGCCAAAGCTGAGCAAGTGCTCTGACTTTTGCAGGAAAACAGATATCTTTTAAAGAACATACCTCAAAGGCTAAACTCCCCTCCTGGGTGGACTCTTCCCAGAAGCAGGGGTCCTCCTGCCCGCAGCCACGGCCTGCTTCCCTGGGTTCTCTCCCTGGGGTGCTCAAGTGAGGGGTGCTGAGAGCTAGTGGCCAGTCCCCCCCTGCCCCAAACCCCCATGCTGTCCACTGAGAGGAGGGGCTCAGTGACTCTGAGGGTGGTGCTAGCACAGAGACCTGCAGTGACTCTCAAACCTGGGAGTGCGGCGGGGCGCCGGGGCAGGGAGCCAGGGCAGGGGAGCAGGGGGCAGGCTTGGTGGTGGAGGGGGGACCCGTTCCCACACTGGTGAAGGGACTCAGCCACACCTACTGAGGGTCTGGCCTGCTTCCTGCCTTTCTGATCACCTTCCCCCCCCCCCCACGCACACCACCACCCCCACCACCCCCGCGCATCTTCCGCGGGCACCGTCATCCGACACCATCCCTGCACCCTGCTTCACTCAGGCCTCCCCATCTGCCTGGCTGGCAGCAGCCTACCAGAGAGGTGCACAAGGTGGGGGGCAAGGGGGAAGGATGGGAGGGTCCTGCTGCCACTCGCCTCCACCCAGGGGCCCATGAGTCACTGTGTCCCCACACCTCACTGTCCTCTGGGCAGGAGACGGCCGCGGGGATGCCAGGGCAGGGGGCGGCGAGGGGCTGGGGGCGGGGGGGGGGCGGACCCTGTGCTGTCCCCAGCCGCGATGACACTCACTTCCTGTGTCCTTCAGTCCCCGAGGACCGAGCGAGGACCGAGCCCCGGGCCGCCCGCTTGCCCGCCAGCCCCTCACCTTCTCTGCGGTCCAGTCGCCCCCGGCCGTCGGGGACACGGCGACCGCCAGCAGCAGCAGGTGTAGGGGGCCCAGGCCCCGCTGCCCGCCGCGCGCCATCCCCCCGCTGTCCTCTGCTGTCCCCCGCTCCCGCCACCAGTCGGGGACACAGCGCTTTATCCGCCGGGTCCTCTGCGCCGCCTCCCTGCCGGGCGGTCACTCCCCGCGGGCGGCGCCAGGTCTCCACCCAGACCAGCCACGACAGGGCTGGGCCGGCTCCCAGCTGCACCAGGAGGAGAGAGAGTGAGAAAGAAAGGAAGGTGGAAGAAAGAGGAGGGAAGAAAAGAGAGAGAGAGGAAGGAGGGAGGGAGAAGGGGAGGGGAGGGGAGGAAGAGAGAAGAGGGAGGGAGGGGGAAAGGGGAGGGAGAGAGAGAGAAGGGAAGGAGACAGAGAAGAGAAGTAGCAGGAAAGGGACAGAGGAGAGGGAGAGGGAGGAAGGGGGAGGGGGAAAAGAAGGGGGAGAGAAAGGGGAGGGAGAGAGAGAGGAAGGAGGGAAGGAAAGAAGGGGAGGAGGAAGAGAGATAAAGAGAGAGGAAGGAAGGAAGGAAGGAAGGAAGGAAGGAAGGGAAAGAGGGGAAGGAAGTAAGAGAGAGAGGAGGAAGAGAGGAAGGAACAGAAGGGTCAGAGGGAGGAAGCCTGAGAGGGAAGAATAAAGGGAGGGAGGGAGGAAGGAATGAAAGGAAGAAAAGAGGGGGGGTGAGGGAGGACAGAATGGCAAGAAGTCAATGGGCCACAGGAGTCAATTAGCCACCGCCCCCCCCCCACACACACACACCTCCCAAAGATGCACTCCAGGCTGAAGCATGGAGGCAGCAGCAATGCTCAGGACACACACACACACACACACACACACACACACACCCCACACACACACACCTCCCAAAGATGCACTCCAGGCTGAAGCATGGAGGCAGCAGCAATGCTCAGGACACACACACACACACACACACACACACACACACACACACACCCCACACACACACCTCCCAAAGATGCACTCCAGGCTGAAGCATGGAGGCAGCAGCAATGCTCAGGACACACACACACACACACACACACACACCCCACACACACACACCTCCCAAAGATGCACTCCAGGCTGAAGCATGGAGGCAGCAGCAATGCTCAGGACACACACACACACACACACACACACACACACACACACACCCCACACACACACCTCCCAAAGATGCACTCCAGGCTGAAGCATGGAGGCAGCAGCAATGCTCAGGACACACACACACACACACACACACCCCACACACACACACCTCCCAAAGATGCACTCCAGGCTGAAGCATGGAGGCAGCAGCAATGCTCAGGACACACACACACACACCGACACACACACACCATTTGTTTAAGAGCTCCTGTATACAGATAAAGATGAGACTAGCAACTTCTGACTTGAGGCTGGTTCCAGGAGAAAGGCAGCCTGGCATTCTGGGTCCTGCGGGATTTCCTGCCTTGTAAGAAGCTCTGGCTCTGGCATTTGCTGGGGGTACAGGATAAGCAGGAACAGGGTGGGATGAGCCTCGAGCCATCCAGATTCTTGGCCCCATCGGAATCTCCTGAACTTCTGCAAAGCAGTCTCTGCACACAGCATGACAGAATTAAGATCCTTTGCCTGGCCCAATGTGAGGGTGTCACACAGTCCTGTGAGGTGGCCCAGCCCTTTGGGGTCATGATTGCGTTCACTGTGGCCCTTTAAGAAGTTATCTCCTCCCTTGGTTGCAAAGGCAGAACCCAGCACAGCTGAGCTCCTCTGCTCCCTCAGAGATGCTGCTATCAGCTCAAGAGACAGCAGACCATCTACCAGCTCCAGCCTAAGCTCTGACAGCACTGAGCTGGTGCTCTCTCTCTGTCTCTCTGACCCCCCACAACTCTCTTCTTCTCTGTTATGAAACTCTCTTCCTCTCTGTTTCTGCTCTTGTTACCAGACAGTGGTTAGTTGACTGGCTGTGAGAGATGATCCAGAACAGGGTCCCTGCTGGTTTGAGCACCCAGTCCCCACCTGCAGGGGGGAAGCTTCACAAGGTATGAAGCAGGTCTGCTGGTGTCTCTCTGACCTTCTCTATCTCCCTCTTCCCTCTTAATTTCTCTCTGTCCTATCAAATAAAATAAAAAAATTAAGGCAGGGAGAGAGAGAGAAAGAGAAAGAGAGAGAGAGAAAACAGAGTCTGGGGAACTAAGAGAAAAGTGCTCCTCAAACCCTGACACAGGTTCTTGTCAGAGTCCAGAGAGAGTGGGAGGCAGACATGCTGGTGGCTGGTGAATGGTGCTTTCTGGAAGGGGAAGACAAAAGTTCACACTCTGAGGCAAGTGAGGGCCTATTTGAGAGAGAATCTCACACTGATTACTTAGGAGTTCAGATTATTGGAGCAATGGCACAGCCCGCTGAGTTCACACATTACCACACGCAAGAACCTGAGTTCAAGACCCCTGTCCCCACCTGCATGGGGGGCGGTTTATGAGCAGTGACGCAGTGCTGCCGGTGTCTCTGTCTTTCTCCCTCTCTGTCTCCCTGTCTCCCCTACCCTTCTCAACTTCTCTCTATCTTATAAGTAAAGGGGGGAGGGAGGGAAAGTGGTCACCAGGAGTGATAGAGTCATTGTGCAGACACCAAACCCCAGCAATAACCTTGGTGGCAATAAAAAAATGTATTAATTAATTAACTTTAAAAAGACTGTCTGAAAAAGGCATTCTCTCTTGAGAGAGCAGGCTAATTATTCTTTATTAAGGAGCTGAACACAAAGGTTTTCCTAGAAAAGATGGTGTTTTCCTGAAATTCAGGACCCTCCTCTTTTCTGACCATATTTGTTGGAGACTGTCCTGGTGTCAGGTGGGACCCTCCCAGCCAGGACAGAGCCTGATGGGACAGGGAAGCTCAGGGTCTGGGACACTGCATTCACCATCTTGGTTCCAGGTTTTGCTGTCAGCTCTTGTTTACCACTTGGGCCTCACGGCAGCAGTCTTGTGTTCAGCAAGTTCTTCTGGTTTTGCACTGACACGGCAGTGAATGAGGGTCTCCTTCCTAAACCATCCAGTTTGTATCACTGTGAATTAAATAAACCTGAAAACAGATCACTATTATCAAGGTAATCCTAGAAGGCAAACAACAACAATAACAACATCTCTGCTTTGCCTGTAAAATTCTCATCTAAGGGGTGAGGACCATGGCCTCAATGCTATTTTTTTTCTCCGTAATGATATCAGAGCATTGATGGCCCAGGACGGTAACAACAACTGTGAATTGTCATAAAAACTTGTCCAGGAGCCGGGGTGACAGCATGATACTTCTGCAAAAAGATCTTCATATCCATACCCAAGGCTCTAAAGATACTAGGTTCAGTCCCCAGAATGACCAGAAGCCAGAGCTGAGCAGGGTTCTAGGAAACAGAGAGGGAGGGAGGGTGAGGGAGGGAGAGAGAGAGAGATAAGACAAGTGTCTAGACATGGGTGTGAGACAAAAGTCAGGACTGTGGCAGGTCTGGTTTTGGGGAGAGTTTACACCCCAAACCTCCTGACTGTGAAGGAGCAGGGACACAGGGAACTGAGACATGACCTTCATCAGCCATCAAGATTCCACAGAGAATAGTAGTCTGTGACACCTGCCCCCCCCCCACTCAGATGGATTAATGGTGAGAGAGAGAGAGAGACAATGGCCTTATCCATCACCTAGGCGTGGAAAAACCCTGAGCCACGAGTCCTAGTAGCTCTTGCTAAGTTATAGGACTTCTTAGATATTAGTGTCACCTGTACACACACACACACACACACACACACACACACACACACACACACACACACGGTATAAAGCCACCACAGCAGCCCCCAGTCTATGTACCGGTTCTGTCAGAGAAGTGTGAGGGCTGTTCCCTGACCCCAGTCCCTCCTGGCCTGAAGTCCTCAGTTGGATTCCTTAATAAAGTCACCTGAAAATCTAGGTTCCTTATGTTGACTTTTCAGTGAGTGACTTTTAATGACATGTAACTCCCAGAATCACTGGGAAGGGCACTGAACAGACCTGTTTCCAGAAAGCAGAGGCCTAGCAGAGATGGAGGCGACCAGAAGCCTCATCCACTTCCTCTTGTCGGCTTCAAGAATGAGTTGAACAGGACAGGAGGCTGGGCTGGACTGGCAGCTCACCAGGTGGGGGGGGGGGGCAGGACTTGCATGTGAGCCAGGTTTGAACCCTGGTACTACAGAGGAGGTGCTAAAGTATTGGTGTAATCTCTATTCTCTCTCTCTTCTCTCTCTCTCTCTCTCTCTGTCCTTCCATCCCCCTCTAGTATTTTATTTATTTTTTATTTCATTTTATTTATTTATTTATTTATTTTACTACTAGGGTTCTCACTGGAGCTCAGTGTCAGCACTACAAATCTATGCTCCTGGAAGACTTTTGTTATTTTTTTTCCTGTCTTTCCATTTTTATTTGGTAGGACAGAGGAAATTGAAGAGGAATGAGAGGGGGCTGGGTGGTGGTGCACCTGGTTGAGTGCATGGTGCAATGCACAAGGTCCCAGGTTCAAGCTCCCAGTCAGTCTTCACCTGAAGAGAGAAAGCTTCACAAATTGTGAAGCAGTGCTGCATGTGTCTCTCTCCCTCTCTATCTCCCCCCTTCCTCTAAATTTCTGGCTATCTATATCCAATAAATAAAGATAATAAAAAATAAGAAGGGAGGGAGAGACAGAGAGGGAGAGAGAGAGACACCTGCAGACCTGCTTCACTGCCCAAGTGTGTCACCACCCTGCCCGTACTTATTTTATTTTAATGAGAGAGACAGAAAGATCCAGGAAGAGAGATACAAGAGCACTCCTCAGCTCTGGCTGATGGTGGTGCAGAGGATTGAACTTGAAACTTCAGAGCCTCAAGCATGCAAGTTTTTGGCAGAACTACTATGCTATCTCCCTAGGCCCTCTTTCTCTGTCTCTATCTGTGACTCCTGACCTAATTTAAAAAGTGACCCAGAGAAGTGGACTCATGTACATGAGAGAGCCCAGCAACCATAAGTAAATAAATACTGACCAAAGAAGGCCCTGGAAAGACAGGACAAAAGTCCACCTTTCTTGTGAGTTCTGGATAAAGATTCGCATCTTCAGGCTTAAGCAGCAAGAAATATTTGGGTGTCTGAAAAGTCATGGTGCCTTTTTGCAGAGGAAGACATAGAAAAATATGTCATGACCTTTCCAACAGTCCAATAACTTCAGAGATAGTCCTTGTAAATATCAGACCTTTGCAGAGCATTCTTATTCCTTTAGCACAGTTCCCCGAGCAAAGCCTTCCCCCTATCTTGATATTTCCTCTCTTTCTGCTCAGACCAGTCTGGAAACAGTGGGTTTCTCAAATGACCAGGTCAGACACAGCCTCTGTGCCCTGCCTGCCCACTGGCCCTTTCATCTGTCCACCATGAGTTTTGCTAAGGAAGGAGAGGTGAGGATAGCCTGCAAGAAGCAAAAATGGGAAAGACAAAGTCACACTGAGTCTGAGCCACTCACACTGAGAACAAGGAGACACCTGAGTTGAAATGTTAACACACAATTGGACTGTTAGTTTCTCTTTCTACAAGTTCCTTTTCTTTTCACCTTCCTCCTCCTTTTCCTCCTCGTTTTCCTCTTCCTCCTCCTGCTCCTTTTTCTTCTTCTTTTTTAATAATCACCAGGGCTTCTCTGCTCTGGGTTGACTTTTTACCCCAGACAGAAAGAAGAAGGCAGAGAGAAAAAGAGACATCACCTGGAATCTTAGCCAGGGAATCCTTGGGTTCCCCCATAGATACTATGGGCCTAGACCTCTGATAGACCCCTCTTTCCACCATCACTGGTCACTTCCATTAGGAACATCATCCATAAGCCCTTTTATAGGCCTCTCCAAGACCTTGCCCTAACTATAAACTAACAATGGAAAGAGCTGCCCACTCTCTGAAGGGAAGCTAAGCCATCCTATTCTGCCATTCAAGGAACACTGGTCCTGAAATAAGTGCAGCCTAGAATGTTCCCAACTGTGACCATGGATTGTGTGTGAGTTCAGACTGACAGGGACTCAGAGGTTATACAGGCTCCTATGATTAATATGAATATACATGGATCTCAGGTCAGACTGATGGAGTAAATATATATATATATATATATATATATATATATATATATATATATATAGTGTGTGTGTGTGTGTGTGTGTGTGTGTGTGTGTTACCCTGTTTGGGAGTCATTCTCTGCCCTAATCCAGCTTTCAAGTTCTATTCAATACTCTGACAGTATCCTCCCAGACAACATTTCTAGTCCACCTCCATGTTAGCTATCAGGTCAAGCAATGATTACTGAAGTCTTGGGCCCTTAGACATATACCCAAAATAGACATCCAAGCTTCTTTCCACCCCAGAGTCCATAGTTTCATTCCCTCCATTCCTACTCTTTGGTTCCTGTTTACTAAACATTTTGCCCTGCTTTATATTTTACTGCCTTTCAGCCACCAAGTTGTCTCAGATACTTGACCTTTCCAGAGCCCTACTCCACTAGGGAAAGACAGAAACAGGTTGGGAGTATGAATCAACAAGTCAACATCCATGTCTAGCAGAGAAGCAATTATTGAAACCAGAACTCCCACCTTCTGCACCCCAAAAAAGAAATTTGGTCCTTACTCCCAGAGGAGGGGAATGTTAAGAGAAAATGACCAGATGACTATGAACTCCAATTCCACTGGGACCATAAATGTTTGTCACCAGGAATCTTTGTTTTTATACCATCACTGAGAGGGAAGAGAATCTGGAAAACACCAAATTTAGGCACTGTTTTGTTTCTTCCTGCTATCTAAGCAGGAAGGGGGAAAAAGGAAGGATACTCAGAAGTAGTAATAGGTGTAGGTGTGACTTAAGAAATGAAGGCAAGACCAAAGAACTCTGGTGGTTGGCATGGTGTGGAATTATACCCCTACTATCTTATATATAGTATATCTTATATACTATCACTATTAAATCATGAATGTAAATATTAAAAGAGAGAGAGATACCACAGCAGGGTGATAGTGGCCAGGTACCAACCTGAGTTCCATGCATGGCAAAGTGGGTGCACTACCTGGGTGAATGGTCTCGCCAGTTCTGGGTTCCATTTAAATCAGTTAAATGCTGGTGATGGTCAGGAAAGTGGTTCGGTGGCAGAGTGCATTCTTGGTGTGTGAGGCCTGGGGTTCGCTCCCCAGCAGGAAACTGAGCAATGTTCTCTCTGCCTCTCTTTAAATCAACTAAATCCTTGAAAAGGTGTTGCTAGTGGAGGCCAGAAGGAGGCAGACCTTGAGACTGAGCTTCAGGATGGAGATTTAGGGTGTGCTTGGCAAAAACCCCTGAGGATGAGGGCTAGGGGGTTGGCACACAAGACTGGGCAGGGAAGGAGGAAGTCATCAGAGGACTGTAACACTCTCCTATAGCCCTGTGGGGACCTGGAAGCAAATCATCTGTCAGACTGTCCTAATGGGACCAAATGACCAGGATATCACACCCCCACCCAACCACACAGCAAGTATGAGAGACTCCATCTTGCTCCCCATGACCTCTTTCACATATCCTGCCACCCCACCATCCTATCCAAGGCCTGTCTCTTTTGCTTTTCTACCAAAGTCATCAACAGGATTCTATGCCTGAATGACTCCACCACTCCAGGTGCCCTTTCTCTCTCTCTCTCTCTTTAAATAGAGCCAGAGAGAAAAGAAGAAACACATAGTGTTCCACCACTCATGAAGCTTCTCCCCTGCAGTAGCCAGGACTCGAAACAGGGTCCTCACATGGCACAGTGTACTCCACCAGGTGAGTCGTCTCCAGCCCACACCTTTGCCCCTGCCTTAAAGGTATGGAATACCCTCATGCATTGTGTGTGGCATGTTGGTTAGCTGGAGCCAGACATAGCTGGATGAGAAAGAACAAACACCAGACCCAGAAAAGAGATTCCCAAAGACTCCTCTAGCCCCGTGGGAAAGATGTTACTTGGCAAAGTATTGCAACAAACAGACCACCAGGCCTGGTGTTACTGCCTCAGCAATTTGGTGAACCACTGAGCTCTGCCAGGTGGCCCTGTGACTGAGTCCCTCTCTATGTGATGGTCCACCAGCTTTTCTATTTTTTTTTTAACTTGACAGGACAGAGAGAAATTGAGAAGGGGAGAGGAGATAGAGAGGGAGAGAGAAAGAAAGACACCTGCACACCTGCTTCACCACTCGTGAACTGTTCCCTCTCAGCTTTTCTATTTTAACTCACTTCCTCAACTAGTCTTATATGAACCCCCAGCCTGAGCCTGTGAGAGACGTGGTATTTGAGATGGGGGTCTGCCATCTTCTTAGGTTACTAACACCTGGATAAATCCACCCTGCTTCTTGACACACCTGTGTCTCCAGCACTGTGAGTGATGAGCAGCTGAACCTTGATATTGGGTAACAATGAGACCAGGCCGGGACAGCTGGAACAGCACATTTAATTGGATCCACAACTAAACTGATATTCCCCCTGTGGGCACTAAGGATGTTCTTTGTGTTTTGAGGGTTTTTCCTCTCTGAATGGTAGAACTGCCAAACATTTCTATCCCATCTGTGCTCTGGGGTATGTAGTGCCTTCTCCTTTGGGCTAGTTCTTTCCCTGCTTTGAGGAAATTTCTCACTTGTATGTGATGACCCAGGCTCAAGAAAGGTTCATGGAGAGCCCCACACACACTGGTCTCTGAAGTCCTCTCCTTGAAGATCTCTCCTCCGATACTGTGCCCTGCAAATCCCAGACACCTGGCCTGATCTCGGTCTCCATTCTGTTTGCATCTCATGGGGGCCTTGTGGTACTTTATTATAAAGCAGGCTTTGCTGGACATGGTATTGCCCAGCTGTGGGCTAGCACCAAGTAGGCTGGGCTAATGTGTGATGTCCACTAGGTTAGGTATATGAAACAAACTTTCTATTTTTTATATTCTCAACTCATAATGGGGTTTATCAGAACATAACCTCATCGATCTTAGTGGAACGATCTAGAAGGCTTTTTATGATCTTTCTGTCTTTCATCCTTTCTCTCCTTTTTAAAAAATAAATAAATCTTTTTTTACTATTTATTTTTTAAGTAATTATTTCTTTTATAAAAAGATTTATTTATTAATTTTGGATAGAATCAGAGAGAAACTGAGAGGGGAGGGGAAAGTAGAGAGGGGGAGAGAGATCCCTGCAGCACTGCTTCACCACTAGTGAAGCTTCTCCTACAAGAAGGGACAGGGGGAGTCAGGCGGCAGTGCAGCAGATTAAGCGCAGGTGGTGCAAAGCTTAAGGACTGGTGTAAGAATCTGGGTTCGAGCCCCAGCTCCTCACCTGCAGGAAGTAAAGCAGGTGAGGAGCTGGGGGCTCGAACCCCAAGTGGTAAATCAGGTCTGCAAGTGTTTATCTTTCTTTCCCCCTCTGTCTTCCCCTCCTCTCTCGATTTCTCTCTGTCCTATCCAACAACAACTACAACAATAAAAAACAAGAAGGACAACAAAAAGGGAGTAAATAAATATATAAGAAAAGGAAAGCTTTAAGAAAAAGAATATGAAAGCTATCAGGGGATGGGATAGGGAGTTCTGGTGGTGGGAATTGTGTGGAATTGTACCCCTCTTATCATATGGTCTTGTCAATATTTTTATAAATCAAATTTTTTTTAATTAAAAATTAAAAAATGAAGGAACAGAGCCTTGAACCTGGGTCCTTGCGCATGGTAGTGTGTGTGCTCAACCCGGTGCAGCACCATCCAGGGCCTCTTTCTTTTCTTTCCTCTCTTCTCTTTCTCACTTTCCACCCTCCCCCTCCCTCTCCATTTCCTTCCTCTTCCTTTCTTCTTTTGAAAGAGAAAGGACCAGAGCATCACACCTGTTTATGTGGCTCTGAGACTTGAACTCAGAGCCTTTTGTATGAAAGACTGGTGTTCGGACCACTGAGTGACCAGCTCAGCTTCTGCCTTGTATTCAATAATGTTGGGGGGGGGGGCGGGATGTCAGTGATGGAGGTGCTGGTCTACTCATCTGGATATCACATTACTTTTGCCCTCAAGGCTGTAGCAGGGCTGCCTGGTTGGTCTTGCACCATGGGAGGGAGGCACACTGCACAGACTCAGGTGATCAGCAGCTTCACATTGGCACCCTGGGCCTCCTCATAGGATGACCCCTGGGTGATAGGAAAGAAAGGCTGGTGCGGCCAGTTCTTCACAGATGGTGACATCAGCAATTCAAGTCAAGCCCTCTGCTGCCCTCACTTCCTGCCTCTGCTCCACCCTAGACTGAAGCTCTCCCTCTGCTGCAATCACACACACACACACACACACACTCACTCACTCACTCACTCACTCACTCACCCAGGAAGGTATATTTCTCTCTTTCTGATTTTAGGGTTGTTTGTTTTGTTTTGTTTTTCTGAGGGAGAGAGGGAGGGAGGGAGGGAGGGAGGGAGGGAGGGAGGGAGGGAGGGGGAGGAGGGAAAGGAGAGGGAAGGGGAGAAGGAGAAAGGGAGAGACAGAAGGAAGGGGAGTGAGTGAGAGGGGGAAGGGGAGGGGAAGGGAGGAGAGAGAAGGAAGGAGGGAGGGGAGGGGAGGGGAGGGGGAGAGAGAACAGAGCACTGCTAGGTTCTGGCTTTGGTGGTGCTGAGGATGGAAGTTTTGGACATCAGGCAGGAAACTCTGGTACACTAGCACCTGAGCCTCTCCCTGGCCTGAAGAGTGTATTTCTTATCAAGGGACAGGCCCAGGGTTCAAGCCCTGGCTCCACATAGGAGCACAGCAGACAACATCAGGGGACCCTGTGGGTGGTGGAGCAAAGCCATGGTATCTCTCCCCTCTGTCTAGCTCTTTCTCTAAATTAAAAAAAAAAAGTATTTTAAATGGCCCTAAGTGTGGGGGTTGAGGGGGTAACGAGTCTGGGGTCTGGTTCTGCAAAGGACTTTCGTGCCTGAGGTTCAAAGGTTCCAGGTTCAATCCCCAACACCACCATCAACCAGACCTGGGCAGAGTTCTGGGAAAGAAGAAGAAAAACAAACAACAACAACAACCCTAGAGCATGCTCAGTGGTGTCAGTTGTACATTGAATTCATTCCCTGGCACCACAAACAAAATTGTAAATAAAAAGTAAAGGTAAACTGCAGTGTTGGGAGAATTATTTTTATGACCAGAGTCCAGCCCGTCTTAGAATTACACTCAGAATGTCTTTAGACACATAAATAAAACAAGTGTAAATCCACCCTAAATTTAAAGGAAAATAAAGTTATATATAGGGACACGTGTGGTTAAAGTAGACTTTGGGTTTGTGATTATGCTACAACTTTTCATTATCGTTAATAGCTCTGCGTAGTATGGTCAACATGTTTATTTTTCTAATGATGACTGCTATTTTCTGTGTCACTTTATTTGCTTTCTTAATGTTCTATTTTTGGTCCCAGTGGAAATGGGTTTTAGAACAGTTCTTCCTCTTTCATTTGAGACCACTGGACCTAACCTGAATCTTAATAACAGCATTTTGGAGGTATTACTTGCGAATGACCTTCAGAGCAGTGTTCTTTCAGGAGAAGTCAGAGTCTAATTGGCACACGGAATGATACTTCGAGATTATAGAAATGAAAGAAAGATGTGTGTCCAGGTAGGTCACAGTCTATACAGGCTGCTCAGGAGAAGAAAATTCTCTCAGTGCCATAATATTCAAACATAGATAAATGAAAAAAAGAAAAACATCTGGAAAAATTCTAAGTGGCCCCAACATGGACAGTGAGAAAACTCATAATGTCATCTCTTTAAGAGCAGAAACTAGCAAAGATTAAACTCTCAGTATGCTGGAAACTCTCAGTAATCTGCTGTAAAAGGAGAAAAATTTTAAATTAATTTTAATGTTTCATTAATAAAGTTGTTGTATTTAATCAAAAGACTGGCCTTTGTTCTTATAATTCTCCTTTATATTTAATGTTACATAGTTAGCATTTTTTACATCATACATGGATTTTTTTCAGAATGCAGGAACTATATTTATTTTAAATACATATTTTATTAGTGATTTACAAGACTGTAAGATAAAAGGGGTATAATTCCACATCATTTCCATCACCAAAGTTCCGTGCCCTACCCTCTTCCAGTGGTAGCCACCATAACTGTCCCAAGGTCACAGATGACATTATGCTTAGTAGAGATCTCTAAGTTTCTTCTTTTCCCCGATTGCTCCATGGCTATTGGTATTTCAAATGCATGTGGCATGGAATATACACCTTGTTTGTTTGTTTGTTTGTTTGTTTGTTTGTTTCAGATAGTGTTAGAGCGAAATTGAGAGGGAGGGAGATAGAAAGGGAGAGAAAAAGAGACCTGCAACACTGCCTTACCGTCTTGAAGCTTCTCCCCTGCAGGTGGAGACAGAGAGCTTGAACCCATGTCCTTGCTTGCATACTGTACCATGTGCACTGTCAGGTACACCATGATCTGGCCCCAAAATACATAAGCTTTATTTATTTATGTATCACTTTAATCACTCCTGTGAATGGTTTTGGGGTCTCTAGGGACATTCACACAGTTGTGCATACATGGGCATCTGTTGTTGAGCGCGGGCCATGGAGATGAGAGAGAGGGGGTCCGGAGCGAAGAGGAAACACAAATCTTTATTTGCGCTGGCACCTCAGAGTTGGGTGCTAGAGAAGCAGGTTGGGCCACGTGGAGGTAGCGAAAATGGCCGCCTCACGCAGTAACCTTTCCTGCGTCTCAACACCGGAGTGAAGCGCTGGCAAGTGAACGAGGTGCGGAAGAAGAAGGGCTTTTATAGGAGTAGCTTTTGCAAGAATGGGAAGGGGGAGGTGTAACCATAGCACTACAGGATAGGATAATAACTCTCGTGAGAATGGGAGGGGGGAGGAGTAACCAAAGCACTCCAAATATCGTGGGGATATAGACAATGCCCTGAGGGCACAACATGGCTGAACAGGCACTCCGAGAATGTCCCAACTCTTGCGGGAACTAGCAGTAGCCTGAGGGGACAACATGGCAGATGTGACTGCATCGGCACAATTTCCCAGCATCTCCCCCTTTCCTTTTATCTAATGCCCAGGGCAACAGTGTGTAAAGTCTATGAACTACTCAGGGTCAGTCTATGAAAAACCAGCAACGTGAAGGGAAGGAAGCTGCTGTAAAATTGTCTAAAGTGTCCAAAGGTTATACCAGCAACTCGGATAGAAGTCTCAGTCCAAAGTAGGTAACTAGGGGGAGAAATGGCAGGGGATGAAATGCTGCATGAGGACGGTCAGCCTCTGGAATTCCGCTTTTCTGTAGATTGTGAGCTGGAACCGCCAAAACGTGACAGGCAAAGCAGAAGCAGGAAAGGCAGACAGACAGTAAAAAAGTTCTGTCCTTGGAGTCTGTGAATCAGGTTCTTCAGATCGCGTGAGGTGACATCTAGGGTTTCGGGGGGGTGTGCCACTGTAGTCGTGCCATCTAGTGGGTGATGTCAGGGTGTGCAGGGGTCCAGATGCTTTTTTCCGGGATTCCTGTGGAAGAAACACAAACAATCTGCTTCTCGTGGTTAGCAGGGCATCTGATTTGAATGCTTTATAGACAAAGAGGTTTGGTGCCTTAGCCAACTGAGTATTGGGGGATGTATCTTTCCTATTCATTTATTATTATATATTCATGGGGAAAAAGAATTTATCTTTTAACAAAGACTCTAAGGTGTAGGGAAGCGGGAACTATCTTATCCTATTTGCCCCACGTTGGGCGCCAGATGTTGTTGTGCACGGGCCGCGCAGAAGAGAGAGGAGGGGTCCGGAGCAAAGAGGAAACACAAATCTTTATTTGCGCTGGCACCTCAGAGTTGGGTGCTAGAGAAGCAGGTTGGGCCACGTGGAGGTAGCGAAAATGGCCGCCTCACGCAGTAACCTTTCCTGCGTCTCAACACCGGAGTGAAGCGCTGGCAAGAGAGTGAGGTGCGGAAGAAGGGCTTTTATAGGAGTAGCTTTCGCGAGAATGGGAAGGGGGAGGAGTAACCATAGCACTCCAGGATAGGATAATGACTCTAGTGAGAATGGGAGGCATCATCCATCTCTAGAGTCTTTTTAATCTTGCAAAACAGAAACACTGTAGCCATTAAACCATAATGACTGATGCCTCCCACCCTGGCAACCACCATTCTGCTTCCTGGCTCTATGAGTGTGACTCTCCTTGCATGAATGGAAGCAGACACTATTTCTTTTTGTGCTTGGCTTAGTTCATCTAGCATGATGTCCTCAGCCATCACCTATGTTAAGTCATGTGTCATAATCCCCTTCCTCTCTAAGACCAGACAATATTTTGTTGTTTATACATATACATTTTGCTTATCCCTTTATCTGTCAATGGGAACTCAGGTGTTTATGCTGCTATGAACATGAATCTACAAACACCTTTCCAAAACTTTATCTTGAAATCTTTTGACTACCCAGAAGTAGAACTGTTTAGTCACATGCTAATTCTATTTTTCTTTTCTTTTCTTTTTTTTGCCTCCAGGGTTATCACTGGGGCTCAGTGCCTACATTATGAATCCACTGCTCCTGGTGACATTTTTTTCTTTCTTTTTATAAAACAGAGAGAAATTGGGAGGGGATGGGAAAATAGGGAGGCCAGAACTAAGACAGCTGCCAACAGGTGTCACGGAGGAGAAAGGACTCGGCTCACTGAGGGTGTGAAGCAGGGGTGGGACTTGCCCACCAGCTGGACTTGCAGAACAGGGAAAGGATTCAGGCTGATCTAGAAGTTTCTGTACTGGACTACTACACGGGTGGCTGGACAAGGCCCCAAGGTTGGAATGTGGAAAGAAGAGCAGGTTTCAAGGAAAAGGTGACTATAGTTAGGGACACTTTGGACTGTGAGATCTCTGGGGACACTAAGGGAGAGGAAGAGCTGCAGAAAGTGTTCAGGGCTAGAGACAGGTGGGGTGTGGTACGCTCACCTCTCAGGCAGTGGGGGCTGACTGCTCATAGGATTAGGATTTCTTTTTTTTTAATTTTTTTTTTAGGATTTCTGTTTTGGGTGATGGACATATTCAGATATTAGAGGGTGGTCAACCACACTGTACGTCTTTGTGAATATACCAAGACCCAGTGAATCTTGCAGTCTTTGATGCAATGCTTGGGGATAAACTCAGGGCTTCACTGATACGAAACATCATTGATGGTCTCCAGGCCCAGTTTTTTTTGTTTGTTTGTTTTGTTTTGTTTTTTAATTAAAAATTTTTTTATTTAGAGAGAGGAGAGGTGCCACTGTACTGATCCACATTCCATGGAACTCCTGCCAGTGTGGTCAGCCAGGCTTCCATGTGGTGCCAGGCGTCCAGCTCAGGGTGTCCATGCTCTCCCAGCTGAGCAATCTCCTAGATCACACACATGGTATATATATATGGGCCAGGCAGTGGTGTGCCTGGTTAAGTGCACACAATACCATATAGAAGAACTCAGGCTCAAGCCCCAGTTCCCCACCTGTGTGTTGGCGGGCACTTCACAAGCAGTGAAACAGACTTTCAGGTATCTCTCTCTCTCTCCTTCTCTGTGTCTCCCTTCCCTCTCAATATCTCTCAGTCCTATCAAATAAAATAGAAAAAAATCTTTTTTAAAAAATATTTTATTCATTACACACAAGAATTTCACATGAGACAG
The DNA here is from genome assembly GCF_950295315.1 of Erinaceus europaeus. NCBI lineage: Eukaryota > Metazoa > Chordata > Mammalia > Eulipotyphla > Erinaceidae > Erinaceus > Erinaceus europaeus. Next base: position 26,567,814 of record NC_080164.1, on the reverse strand, counting down.
AAGAAGAAAGAAACCCGAGAGCATCTACTCTAGTACATATGGTCCAAAGGATCAAAGCAGAGACCTTGGGCATGCCAGGCTGACACTCTACCAGCTGAGCTGTGTCCCTGATGGCCACAATCATAGGCTTTTAAAGAGGATTTGGGGGCAGGGCTGGATAGCAGTACACTTGGTTTAACACACATGTTACAGTGCACAAAGACCTGGGTTCAAGCCCCCTATCCCCACCTTCAGGGGGAAAGCTTCATGAGTGGTGAAGCAGGGCTACAGGGCGCTCTCTGTCTCTCTTCCTCTGTACCTCCCCCTTCCCTCTTGATTTCTGGTTGTCTCTATCCAATAAATAAATAAGATAATTAAGATTTTTTAGAAGACTGGGGAAAAAAGGGGTGATTTTCAGGTCAGGAGATGGTTCACTGGTTAGAACACATATTATGAAGGAGACCCTGACTTGAGACCCAACATGCCGTGGAGTACCGTGGATGGTGGGGCAGAACTATAGTGTCTGTCTATCTAACTGCCTGTCTGTCATCTGTCTGTCTAAAATAATGAACAGATGGCTGGCAGGCTGCTCAGCAGTGCTATTGCCCATGTGAGAAAGCTGAATTCATTCCCTGATGTTGCCTAAGATGAGGTGGATTTTATGGTTTGTAAATTACATTTCAATCTTTTCCGTATATGTGAGAACTGGTTGGGGAAAAAAAGTCTCCTCTAGCTCAGCCAAGTTGAACTGTTTGGTCCACAAGTGTGTGCCACACTTTCAGATCAAATGTGTCTGCTCACTGTGGCTCTCACCAAGAACATTCCTCTCCTACTTGTCTACCCTGGATCTCCAAATCCTACTCTGGCTTCAAAGCCCACTTCCATTCCTCTGTGACCGTGCTTCTGGCCTTCCCTGGATCAAGGCTACAGAGTATGCTCCTCCGGCATCTTCTACCCATTTATTTTGCCTTCTACTTGTTTCATCACCCTCTTCACTTATTTTTGCATCTCTTGGTTAATGAATGTTAGGTCCCGAAAGCAGAAGCTATTCCTCCCATTGATCCTACCAAGAGCACACAAGAGATTCTCAGAAATGTTGATTGAATCGATCCACCAAGAACTAAATTAACCTGCAACTGAGTACACCTTCATTCTTTAAGGGGCTATAAAACCACTTAAAGTCTAAGGTTTTACGGCAGAATTCTCTTGGGTGATAACTGGAATTTTGGAATTTGAGGTATCATGGTCAGAGTCAAAAGATCTTTCTGTAGTAATCTTACCCTAGAAATAAAATTTTATTACAATTATATTTCTTTTTCTTTTTGCGGAGCCAGGACTTTGCACATGCATGAACGACTTTACCACTTGGTCTGAGTCACTTCTTTACTCCAAGAGACACAGAGTGCAAGAAACACCATAGCACTGAGTTTCCTCCAGTGCCCTAACACCTCCCACTTGGTGTCAGGGTTGGAACTGTGCCATGGACATGGCAAGGCCTATGTCCTAACAAATGAGATCTCTCTTCAGTCCTTTTATTTTTTTTTTTTAACAATCCGTTTATTTGAACATTGATTATGAGAGAGAGGAAGAAGGGAGAGACAGAGAGAAAGAGAGAGAGAGGAGATGCAGAGCACTGCTCAACTCTGAGATAAGAGAGTATTGGAAACTGAACCTGCAGCTTCTGGGTCCTTGTGAGTGCAAGTTGATACTCTAAGGGGCTGAGCTAGCTCTCCCATCCCCAGTTTAAGTTGTAAAATAACTATTCAGAATCACTTCATCAGTCTACTTGCACACACACACATCCTTAGATTTCTAGGTAATAGCAGTTTGCTTTGTTTGGATAAGTTACTTTGAGGATGAACATCTTCTGTCTCTTTAAGGAACACCATAGCAGAAAGAAATCTGCTCAAGGTGGGGCATCACCCCAATAATGTTCTGGAACTCTCTATGATGGAGGGGATTCTGGGTGGGACCAAAATGTATGTTGGGAAGTGGGAGGAAGAAAATAAAAAGTGAGAAAAATCATTACAAAAGAACTTTAGAGATTTTTAAATAAATAAAAAAAATCTTGCAGAAATTTACTCTAACATTTAAAAATATTTTGAAAAATTTGTTAATTTTGGGTAGAAACAGAGAGAAACTGAGAGGGAAAGGGAAATCAAGAAGGGGGAGACACACAGACAGAGAGATCTGTAGCACTGTTTTACCACTGGTGAGGCTTCCCTCCTGCAGGTGGGGGATGAGGTCTTGAACCTGGGTCCTTGTGCATGTGCCACCAGACCCCTTTAACATGCTAAGATGAAAGATAGGCAGAATGAATCAAACGCTAAAATATTATGTAGAATTAATAAACTACTGGATGGAAGCACTTAGCAGCTTCCAATTCCTGAGAATGCTGCAGGAGTGTCTTGAAAAAAAAGCTTCAGAGTAGACCAGGGTCAGACATTTCCATTCACTACTAAAAACCCCCATTCCTTAGTGTCAGATCCAAAGGTAGCCAGCCTTTCAGGTCAGGACCTGCTTTACTTCCTGTTTCATTAGCTGCCTAGTCCTTACGGGGGGTGGCTGGGTGGGGGGGTTATTATTTCACTTAACTGGAGGTAAAAATCATAGTAGAAAGAGAATCGGTTTCTGGGGCAGTGCTTGTCAGCTACTCAGACTTTGCTGTCACATGAAACACCCATCCTTTAAAACTTGGTGTTTTCTCCCCGGATTCTCATCCTCCCTACCCGCCACACTGTTAGACCGCGTCCACGCGGGAGCAGAGGGTGCTGATTCTTGGTCGTTCTGACTTTGAAGGCAGGGGGACACACAGGCCCTGCCGGAGGTACCCCTCACACTGAAGAGTTTCTCTGGGCGCACCTGAGAAACCAGGTGAGCGGGGTAGTGGTATCTGGGGGGCAGGAACCTGGGACCCCAGGACCACCTGGGGGGCGCAAATCAGTATCTGGGGCTGGTTATGTGGGAGAGGGCTGGTTACTCGCTTGGGACAGGAGAACACCGGAAGGGCCAACTCCTGAGAAGTGGGGGCTGAGCTGAGGGCAGAGGACAGGTAGGGGCCCAGAAGCCCCTGGGGGCGAGCATGTGAGGGGTGGAGTGAGCACCGGGGTGGGGTTGGGGGTTGGGGGTGGGGGTGGGAAGGGACTAAACACTTGGCTGGGAAACAAGTGGGGGGCAAGCGGGGAACAAGTGGGAACAAGTGGGGGGGCAAGCTGGGGAACAAGTGGGGGGCGTGGGAAGGTGGAAGAGGGTGGGGGCAGCACGCAAGAGGAGGAAATGTAGGCGCCAACACCTGGGGGCAGGATGAGCACCTGGGTGCGGGCTTGTGAGGGGTGCGCACTGGGGAGGGCACTGGGAGGTGAATGCCTGGGAGGGATGAAAGGCCGGGACTGAACCCCTGGTGGGGTGAACAGCTGGAGGGATGAACTTAACTCCCGGGGTGCGGGTTCCTGTGTAGGGGGTGAACGCCTGGGGGTGAACTCCTGGAGGAGGGTGAACTCCTTCGGGGAGGTGAACGCGGTTGGGGGTGGTGAACTCCTGTGGGGGGTGCACTCCTGGGATGGTGAGCTGGTGGGGCTATTGAGCTCCTAGGGGGGTGAACGCCGGGGGCTCAGCATATGGTGGGTGAGCGCCTGGTGGGGTGAGCGCCTGGGGGCCGGCCCCGGAGGGGTTTGCACTGGGGCAGGGGCAGCCCTGGGTGGGGGCTCCCTGTCCCCACCCCAGCCAAGCCCCCACGGCGGGACTACAACTCCCGGCAGCCCCCGGGGTCCCGCCCCCGGCTCGACGGGACGGGGCGGGGGCGGAGCGGGCGGACCCTGCGCGGCGGGCGGGCGGCGGCGCGGGCGTCGGGTGAGTGGGGCGCGGGGCTGGGGGCTGGGGGCTGGGGGCGGGGGACGCGGGACTGCGCTTTGTTCTCGCCGTCGGGGCCCCGGGCGGGGGATGCGGGTGGCGCCGGCGTGGGGGGGGGCGCGAGCCGAGTTCCGGCGGGCGGGGGGGCGCCGGACAGCCCGGCAAGTTCCGGCGGGGGTCCCCCACCTGGGAGCTGGCTCCCCCGCGGGGAGTGGGACCCCCCCAGGGTCCCCCACACACATGGACCCAGGTTCCGGTGGGGGCCCGACACGGGGCCTAGTGCAGGGGTCCCCTACTTGGGACCAAGTTCTTGGGGGGGAAGCAGCACCCCCCTCTGCACGGGGCCAAGTTCCGGCGGGCTCCGCACTGGGGCAAGGGTGCAAGTTAAACAGGGGGGACCGGGACCCCCACATGGCGGCTGGTTGGGGTGGGCCCACCGAGACCAAGTTCTGGAGGGAGATCAGGATCCCTGCACGCGCGGCCCCCACACGGGGCCTAGTTCCACTTGGGGGGGTGGCACCCCCACGTGGGGTTTGGTTCTAGGGGTCTCCCACCTGGAGTGAACTTCCAGTGGGGGGAACAGGACCCCCAGACACAGGATCCGCTCCCCGGAGCCCCCCCCCCCAGAAAGCCCGCTGCAGACGGGGAGGGGGAGAGATTAGATCCCCCTGCATCTGGGGTCCACATCCAGGGGACCCCCCTACTCAAGACCAAGTTCCGGCGGGGGGACCCCAAACTATCAAGTTCCAGCGGGGGTTCCCTGAACCCCCTCCTACTCGTCGGGGATCCGTCATCTCCCCAGCCTCCTCCTGGTCTCACGGGATGCATCGGGACCGCCACTCCTGGAACCCACCCCCCACTGTCCACTCCGGTGTCCTGACTGCCTTTGGCTGTGCAGTCTGGACGCCCTCCAAGCTGCTTCCCCCCTCAGTGCCCTTTGGAGTTGGAGAGCTGAGTGGTCTGTGATGGGGGCGGGCTGGGTTACAGCGGTGCTCCGAGGAGACCCTGGTGTCCCATCCACCACGACCCGGTCTCTCTGATGAAGTCACCCCCAGCCTCCCCCCTCTTCCCTCAGAACACTACAACTTTGCAAATACCTTGCCTACATCCCAGTGAATACAAAGCACCACGAGGTGGCAGCTCTTAGTGCCAGTTGGGTTAGTGACTTCTCCAGCAGGGCTGGAGAGCACTTGTGGGCCTCTTGCCTGCTTCATTTTCTTATCAAAGAGCCCCCCACCCCTCAGATCCCCAGTTGAGACCAAGCATTAGAAATTCATCCCGAAAGGACTTACTACTTTGGATGACAGTGTTTGCAGTCCGTGTCAAGACGTCCCTCACCACCCACCCCCTCCTCCCACAGTGGACTCTGCGCCAGTAGGTGATTTGAGATTTATTGGTTTGAACTGGCTCCAGTGAACTTAGTGTTTGGCAGGCATCTTGGTCTTAACTTCTGTACCCTGGTTTATAGCATTTCACGTAAACCCCCCCCCCTTTTTTTTTTAACAGATTTTTGTTATTAACGTGATAGAGAAGATGAGAGAGCATTGGCACATGCAGTGCTGGGCATTGAATTTGGGGCCTCATGATATTAAGTCCAAAGCTCTAGCTAGTCACTGCACCACCTCTCGGGCAGTCACATGCCACTTCTTCAGGTCCTGTAGAGTGTTGGGTTCTGTTTCTGTCCTGACACTAATCTTTTTAAGTGCCCCAGCTAGAAATGACGATTAAATATCCCCCAGTAGGGAGTTGGGTGGTAGTGCAGCGGGTTAAGTACATGTGGTGCAAAGTGAAAGGACCTGCATAGGATCCCAGTTTGAGCACCCAGCTCCCCACCTGCAGGGGAGTCACTTCACAGGTAGTGAAGCAGGTCTGCAGGTGTCTATCTTTCTCTCCTCCTGTCTTCCCCATCTCTCTCCATTTCTCTCTGTCCTAGCCAACGACGACATCAATAACAACAATAATAACTATAACAACAAAAAGTATCCCCCAGCTTTCATTTTCAGCAGTCTTCACCTCTTTGAAGTAGAATTATTTAAATCTTCAAAGTAGGTGGATTTTATTTCTGTTTTTCTTCCTCCTCCTCCTCCCCCCTCCTCCTCCCCCCCTCCTCCCTCCCCTCCTCCTTCTTTTTGGCCAGGCTTTCATGCCAGCGTTATTTCTGCTGCTCCTGTAAAGATATATATGTATTTTTTCCCTCCAGGGTTATTGCTGGGCTCGGTGCCTGCACCATGAATCCACTGCTCCTGGAGGCCATTTTTTCCCCCTTTTGTTGCCCTTGTTGTTGTAGCCTTGTTGTGGTTATTATTATTGCCATTATTGATGTTTTTCGTTGTTGGATAGGACATAGAGAAATGGAGAGAGGAGGGGAAGACAGAGAGGGGGAGAGAAAGATAGACACCTGCAGACCTGCTTCACTGCCTGTGAAGTGACTCCCCTGCACATGGGGAGCCGGGGGCTCGAACCGGGATCCTTACGCCGGTCCTTGCGCTTTGCGCCACATGCGCTTAACCCACTGCGCCACCGCCCGACCCCCTTCTGTAAAGATTTTTTTCCTATGCAATTTAATAGACATACAGAGGGAGACAAAAGTGAAGACACCACAGCCCTTTACCACCGCTTGTGAGACTTTCCATGTTTGGTGCTCTCATGTGGTGCCTGTGGCTCGAACTCAGGTCCTTAGGCAAAGTGAGCTGTCTCCTGGCAGTGGTTTTAATTTTAAAGTCTTCCATATTAAAAAAAAAAAAAGCTTCAGGACATTACACTTTTAAATTCATACAATAATTTAAAATCTGATATAGGGGAGAATCAGTAACTGATCATTTAAATGAACTTTTTAAAGGGACAGTTCTCTTTTAGTTTTTTTAGCATTAAAGTTGATAGAAATATTGGCTTGTCAAAAGAGTCATGCCACATTGTTCTATATTTTCCTGTATAAAAATGCATCATGGGGAGTCGGGTTGTAGCGCAGCGGGTTAAGCGCAGGTGGCGCAAAGCACAAGGACCGGCATAAGGATCCCGGTTTGAACCCCGGCTCCCCACCTGCAGGGGAGTCGCTTCACAGGCGGTGAAGCAGGTCTGCAGGTGTCTATCTTTCTTTCCTCCTCTCTGTCTTCCCCTCCCTCTCTCCATTTCTCTCTGTCCTATCCAACAACGACAACAACAATAATAACTACAACAATGAAACAACAAGGGCAACAAAAGGGGATAAATAAAATAAATTAAAAAAAAATGTATCATGATTTTTGTGACAGCCCCATATCCCCATGTTGGAACTGATTGCTTGTTGTTCAAAGAAACTCCTTTCATGGAACTTGAAAAGAGGAGGAACTGATTTGCTAGCATAAGTTTAAATCCTATTTCCCAGTAACATCAGGCTTGTGATTCAGTCCCCTCTGCTAATAGGACACACACACACACATACTCTCTCTCTCTCTCTCTGGTTATGCAATTCTGAGTGAATGTGCTTGTGAAGCTCTTTGAAATAGTTGTCTGGCTGGAGAGAAGGCTTGAGAGGGAGTCCTTAGGAGAGCTCTTACTTTCAACTCCAGCAGAAAAAAAATGGCAGTATGTAAGGAACTCTGTGCTGGCTAGTGGCCCATCAGATCTCTTGGTGTTTCCAGAGGTGGAGGTGAAAAGACCCAGCCCACAGAGCCCAGGCCAGGAGGTGAGGAGACCCCAACCCATGGAACCCAGGGCAGGAGGCAAGAAGGCCCAGCTGGTAAAGCCCAGGACAGGGTCCTGAGCACCACATGGGCCTAGTGCAGGGGATCCCCTTGTAGACACCAGGTCTCTCTCTGCTTCTTCAGAGATGCAGATTCTCCCAGATGAGCAGTGTTTCCTGGCAGCTGCAGTCAGTGGGGTGTTGAGCTCTTAAGAGGAAAGGCATTATGGTAATCTAAGGTCAGTTTTTGGAAAATGCATGAGAGCAGATGGTCCTTGACATCAGGGTGGGTTTTTAAAACCTGCCACTAAGTTATTTGAGTTTTTTTAATCCAACACAAGAGGTTGCACCAGGCCTGTGAGTTCAAAGCCCACTGGTTCTGGGCATCCAAACAGGCCGGTTAACATTCTGGGTGCATGGGCCCACCCAGGGAAACCTACTAGCACTGGTAGCCGTGTCAAGGCCGGGTGTTCCTGAATAGGGAAGCTTTTCCCTGTCTGCCTGCACCTCTGCTCCATTAAACCTTGAACTTCCCTCTCAAGGGCCTAGTAACTGCACTGGTGTGGTCTGCCTGGCCTCCACTTCTCTTGGAGTTCCTGTGACTCCTTCTTCCTTCCTTCTCATTGGCTCTGGGCTCCAGCACCATTTCCTCAAAGCCACCTGGCGCAAAGCCCCAGCTGAAGCCAGGTCTTCTTGGTCTGCTGTCACAGCGCTTTCCCTAACTTGCGGTGGCCTTGCTGCTTGCTTAGTGTGTCTGGAGCACCGGTGTTTGGGCCATCACTGTAGCACCCCAGGGTCTCTCACAGAAGTCTGGTAAATAATAGGTGTTCAGAAAGTCCTGATTGAATATCAGTGTGGCCACTTGAGCTTTTATCAGAGGTGGTACTGAGATGAGGTCATGTGCCTGTAAGGGGAAGTGAGAAGGGGCAGAAAGAGAGAGAGAAAAAAAACCAAACCAAACCAAACTGCACTGGGAGTGTTTCCGCATCGTGACCGTGACCTCAGTTAAGTCCCTTAGCTTCATGCGCTTCGTTGACCTTGTCTGTAATCACAGGGCAGGTGAGATCTCAGGGGCCTTCCGTGGTGGGGTGTATGAGTGGGGCCTGCCCCAGAGAGTGCTGGAGAGTCTGAACTTAAACGTGGTTGGGAGCTTCCAGCTGCCCAGCTGTGAGAAGCTGGGAGTGAGGAATGTGTGCCAACACTGGTTCACTCAGGAAGCAGGAAGATGAGCTCCGTTTGAGGTTGGATTCTCGTATTTACTCTTGTGTGTCTGCTCCCTGCATCTTGTTGCTTCTCCTGCAGTAAAGCAGACAAGGAGGGGGCGGACAGATGGGCTGAGTGGACAGAAGCCAACAGAACAGCCCACTGCATGTGCTCTGTTCACATTCCTGCGAGAACTTTGCACAAGAGGGTGGCATCTCTACAGTTTATTAATCACTCTCAGCAGTTCTAATAAATCAGTGATTGTATTAGACAGTGACTGGCTATTTAATGAGTATAAAAAAAGTGGGGAGTCCCCCGTCTCAATATAGGCACAGCTCATATTTTGAAATGTTTGACTGGCATACACAGTTAGTTGCAGATATTTTACTACTTTGTCATGGAAGGGTTTAACTTTTTGAAGGACCGGTCACATATGTGAAGGAGCTTGTTACTTCCCAGGAAAACCAGTCCCACCGTGAGGTTGTTGGACATGGACTGGGACAGTAGAATGAACTTGGGCTTTGAGCTCAGGAGAACTTAAGCTGTTGTTGCTTTAAGAGAAGAATTTTATTTACAAGAGAGAACCAGAGTATCACTCCAGCATATGCAATACCCTCAGACTCAGGACAGTGTGCTTGTACATCCAGTGCTATAACCATTATGCAGCCTCCTGAGTTACAGACTCTTGAACACCATTTACATGATGTACTGACTGTGTGGTTTGTTCTGGACTTGAGACGTGTGTGTGTGTGTGTGTGTGTGTGTGTGTGTGTGTGTGTGTGTGTGTGTGTGTGTTAAAGACAGAGAAATTGAAAGGGAAGGGGGAGGTAGGGAGAGAGAATATACCTGCAGCACTGCTCATGAAGCCTGCCCTCTGCAGGTGGTGGCCGGAGGCTTGAACCCAGGTCCTTTCGAATTGTAACATGTACTCAACTGGGTGTGCCCACCACCTGGCCCTGAGACCAACCTCTTTTCTGTAAAATAGATTCAAACAAATCCTTCGAGGGCCATTAGGAGAATCTGGTAAAATACAGTGATTTCAACAGCAGGACTTAGCATCAAATGGCTACTTGGTACTTTCTTCACCTGAGACTATGAACATTCCTAAGACTTTTTGGGGGTTGGGGGGTGGCAGGTGGCTCTGCAGTGTGTTCAGGTTGCAGCTCAGTCCCCTCAGCCACAAGAGGCTGGTCATGCAGAGCTGTCACCTGTGTTTCTTCCTCTGAAGCCTTGCTGGATCCAAGCTGATACTGTTGTAGTACCATGCCAAATATTCAAAGACCATTATTCTGTTTGATCTTGTTAAGTATGCTTTAGATGCATGGCATCATTTTCTCCTCTGTCTGGATGCACATTCTTTAAAACACCAATCCCGTTCTTATAAGCATGGGCTGTGGAAGTGACTGTGGCCACAGCTGACAGTGACCCTCACTTGCTCTTGGTGCTGGGGAATTGGGGCTGTGACGCTTTTCACTCACCCGTTACCTTTGTGCACTCATCCTTGTGATTAATTTTAATTTTTTTGATTAATTTTAATTTTAACTTTAATTTTCATCGGTGTCTCCCAGATGCACATCTGAGAACTGTATTTATCCTATCTTCCTCATCTTTATTATCTTATAGATAATCACGAACAGGGGAAGGCCAGGGACCTAGTTCTAGAAAATGGAAATGACGCCTTCTCTCATCTAAACCGGGAGAAGGGCAACACCACTTATCTACCACATGCCATTCACACTTGAGCAGCATATTGGTCAAAGTAACCTGGAAAGTGGCTGGGCAGTGGCACACTGGTGAGCGCACATGTTGCCATGTGCAAGGACTTGGGTTCAGACCGCCAGTTCCACCTCCAGGGGAGGAGCTTCTCAGGCAGTGAAGCAGTACTGCAAGTCTCTCTCCATCTCCACCTCCACCTCCACCTCCACCTCCAACTCCAGCTCCTCTCCCTCTCTCAACATGTTTCTGTTCTATCAAATTAGAAACTATATATATGTTTCTTGGGAAACTGTCTTGAATTCTGTCCTGGCCACAAAACACTATTTCTTCCATGGCCTTGCTAATCCTGTGATTTTGGGCTAGAACTAGTCTCTGAACTGGTTTTATCTCCTGTAAGGTGGGTTGCTATGGAGGATAGTAGAGGTGACATTCGTGAAGTGCTTAAGACAGAGATCCCAGTGACTTGTACCCCACGACTCCATGCCCGGGAGCCAGTCAGAGGCATCAGCATACTTTTTTTTTTTTTTGGCATCAGCATACTTGGTTTGGCATCTGTCGTGATTCATCCCATACACTGTCAATGTCTGCATTCTCTTCTAGATGTCCGATAACTTATCTTTCTTCGTCTAGTGTCAGCTTTGACTCAGGATCTGTGCTAGGTTTCTGCACCTGTAATTTCTCAACTCTGCTTCCTGGCTCCTCCAGCCTCAGAGTTTGAGCCCCTGCTGCAGCCTCCGTGATTTCTTCCCCAGCCCTCCCTCTCACCCGGTGGGTGGGGGTGGAGCGGCCTCATGGCTTTAGAAGGTGGAACTGGCCTCCTCAGAGGCAGAGGCATGCAGAGCTGTTTCAGCGGCTCTTCTTCATCAGGCCCAGGTTTCAGTTCTCAGTGCTCTTGTATAGCCTGAGTCTAAAAACAGAGGAGATGAGCAAACCCAGGTTGAGCAACTCTGCCTCTGCTGTTGGTCCAGCACCTGAGCCAGGCCCCATCCGCAGGGCTGTTCTCTCAGTTCCTCTTTCTCTGAGACAGAACATGCTGTTGGGACAGAAGAAGCCAGGCGTCCGGGTCCTAATCCCACCCCAGCTCTCAGAGCAGGGCCATGCTGGGAGGTAGCTTCTTCTGCTCCTGCCTCCATCTTGTCTCCTTCTCTGCCCAAATGACCACAGTGGCCTGCCACCCTCCTGAGAGAAGTTGTGACTTTAAGTATGTGGAACATTCATCTGCTGTTGAGGACAGGGTAATGGTCACCTATTTGAATTTGCTCTAGAAGCTTCTGCCCTCTTCCTGAGGGTTGTCACTCCTCGTTGTATGTTTCTGCCCTTTTTTTTTTTTTTTTTTTTTTTTTTTTACTTACGTCTTCCCTCCCCTTCTCCACCAAGCACACCTTTTTCAACAATCCTCAGACTGTTTACGTGGTAAATGATGGGATTCAAAAGAAATTTTTGAGCTATTCCACTCAGCCAGGGGTGGGAGGAGGTGAGGCAGCTTACAGTTTGCATTTTTACTTCATTTTTTTAATGGATTAATTTTATTATATATAGAGAGAGCAGAGCCCTCAGTCTTCTCTTATGGTAGTGCTAGGGATGGAACCAGGGACCTCAGAACCTCAGGCATTGAGAGGGGGTTTTACATGAGAGAAAAGGATTGAACTGGCAGCCCTAGGCATGCAAGTCCTATGCTCTGCCAGCTGAGCTGTTTCTTTCAGCCTCTTTGCTCCTGTTAGAAGTCCTTTGGGCTTAGGGTCTCTTGTATTCCAGGCCTACACATGTCTTTCCCACGCCTTGGCTCTCCCAGTGACTGACTGGCAGAGTCCCTCTTGCTCCTTTAGCTTCCTGGTGGGAATCTGATGGAGCAGTTAGGACTCGGGCTTGGGCAGAACTCTCCCTTCACTGTGAAAACACTCCTGTGCATCTTTATTCCTATGACAATGTCAATTTCACTTTCTTTCCCCCAGTTCCTCTTCTCTTCCCTATCACTATCGTGACTCAGTTGTGTGCTTGCAGAATGTTAAGTGTTTGATCTTAATGTTTCTGGTGTTCATGAGGAGTGCTGGGGGCATCCTCTGTTTTTCGAGCAGGAGGCTTTCCCCGAAGTGAAACCTACAGTGAGAAATAACTAGACCCCAGCCAGTTCTGCCCACAGGCAGCTATGGGTGAATCATAACCCCACAACCAAAAATGACAACTCATTTTGCATTTTCAAAAGAATGTCAGAGGCTGGGATAACCTCTTCTCTACCACCATAGCCACTGGGGAGGCTTCAGTGCTGTAGCATCTCTTCTCTCTCTGAAATGAAGTGAATGAAAAAGTTGGCCCAGGAGTAGCAAAACGGTGAGGCCTAGGCACTACAAATAATGATGATGATTGGTATAAAATACTGAGATTTTGGGGTCCGGGTGGTGGTACACCTGGTCTGAGTGCACATATTACCAGTCTCCACCTACAGAGAGGAAGCTTCGCAAGCAGTGAAGCAGTGCTGCAGGTCTGTTTCTGACTCCCCCCCCTTCCCACTTCTAAGTCTGTTTCTCTATCCAAAATAAATAAATAAAAATATTTATAGAATATAACAAAATCTTTAAATTTTTTCCCCCATTTGTTTCTTCCAGGTTAACAACATTTCAGAAACGCTCCAACTGTTCTTGGCAGGCCCCACACATTGAATAAAATGTACCTGCACTGTCTTTACAATCTTCGAGGTAGCTTGTAGCAAACCCTGATGGCAGTAACACCTGAGAAGGAGGGTTAAGGGCTGGACACTGGAGGAAGCGTCCCAGTCAGTCCTCACGTAGAGAAGTCCCAAGCAGACCCTTCCTCAGCACCTGCTGTCCTTGAGACCTGGAGGAGCGCGTCCTGCCAGAAAGGCCCCTGTCACCCAACATGCATGTTCTGAAACTGAGAGAGAGAGACAAGAGCCGACTGAAGAGGTCTCGCTGGTGAAGGATGTGCAGTGAGTGAGCTGCCAGCTCTTCCCCAGGAGGCTCCCCGCGGGATGCTGAGTGCTCCCGGAGCCCCTGGCCTCCAACCTGAGGAGGAGCCTCTCCCTGCCCAGGACTGAGCTGGACCGGCCCCGGGGAGGGGCGTCCAGAGACGGCAGGGGGGCCCATGTCTGCCAGCAGCTCCCCGCAGGCCGCCCCAAGGTCTGCACCCCCAGCCAGGCCCTCGCCCGCCGCCAGCCCCCACGCCGGGCTGTCAGGCCGCCTGTCCAATGGCAGCCTGGGTGCCCCGTCCCTCAGCGCCTCGCGGGGCTCCGTGCACACGGTGTCCTTCCTGCTGCAGATTGGCCTCACGCGCGAGAGTGTCACCCTCGACGCCCACGAGCTCTCGCTGGCCGCTGTCAAGGACCTCGTGTGTTCCATTGTCTACCAGAAGGTAGGTGTTGATGCCCCATGCTGAGTCCTCTGACCTGGAGCCTGAAACCTGAGCAACAATGCAATGCCTGACTCAGCATCCCGACTTTGTATTTATTTACTTATGTTAATACTTCTTCTTCTTCTTTTTTTTTTTTTATAAAGACTTTATTTTTATTTATGAGAAAGATAGGAGGAGAGAGAAAGAACCAAACATCACTCTGGCACATGTGCTGCTGGGGATCGAACTCGGGACCTCATGCTTGAGAGTCCAAAGTTTTATCACGGCGCCACCTCCTGGACCACATTTTAATACTTCTTATTAGTGCTTTACAGAACTAAGATTTCAGGGGTGGGGCCAGGCAGTGACACACCTGGTAGAGCACACTCATTACCTTGTGCGAGGAACCAGGTTCAAGCCCCCAGCTTCCCCCTGCATGGGGGAAGCCTCAGGAGTGGTGAACCAGGTTTGCAGGTGTCTTTGCTTTGCACCTCATCCCCACCCCTCTGTCACGTAAGAGAATAAGATTTCAGGGATGTAGTTTCACACCTGCATATCACCGCTTCCCACCCCCAAGTTCTCCTGCCCCCTGCCCCCGCCGCTGAGAACCAGACTAGTTTTCACAGAGTCCAAGAGGCAGCTTGACCACTGCTTGTTCTGCAGGTGGCTGTGCTCTAGCTGTCTCTTCTTCCACTTCACTTACTTCATAGGCAGTGTCACCTGCAGCCACATCTGTGCAACCCAGCATCAAGCACTCTCAGCAGCACCACCATTCCAGGTCCGAGGCATGCCCTGTGTGTTGCCTTTTCTGTACACAAACATAACAAGTCATAAAAGAAGACATGGAGAGTATATGTATACTATATTATTATTATTATTTATTGTTATTATTATTATTTTACCAGAGCCCTGCTCAGCTCTGGCTTATGGTGGTGCAGGGGATTGAACCTGGGTCTTTGTAGCCTCAGGCAGGAGAGTCTCTTTGTAGAACTACTATACTGTCTCCCCTGTCTTGCTCTCTCCATATATATGTATGTCTTGTTCTCTCCATATAATATATATATTGTATGTGGCTATGACAGTGAATGGACTCGGCCCCAGCTATGTGCACTGAGCAGATAGATGCCTGAGCAAAATGTCTTTTTTACATTTTAATTCTTTTATTTACAGAGAGAGAGACACAAATAAGACAGGAGAAACACACACACAGAGAGACACCATTTCACCATCCATGGAACTCCCTTTCTGCCGTACATGGTGCTCCATGTGGTACAAGGCTGGCTCAGACTCAGAGCCTGCCTTATGGGCAGGTGTGTGCTCTACCCAGGAGGCAGCTCTGATACCCTTCCCTCTCCTTTAGATCCTGGTTTCACCTAAACTGCATTTAACATGAGAAGGCCATTCACACTCTCCTCTCAAAACACAGATAATCGAGTGCTGAGTCACAGGACAGAATGCATGCACATTGGAAGTTGGGCGGTGCCTTTATTTTGCATCTTGGATCTACCCCTTCCCTGCCCTGTACTGTGCCATTTTTAAGGAACCTTAACTAAGTGTCTTTAGCAGTCTTGAAGGATGAGCTGGTGTGTTTTCTGTTTTATCATAAAGATATCTGTGTGGGCAGGATGAACTGGTCACACTTTATTTTTCATGGACCAAGACTATGGTTAAAAACAAACAGTTTGCTTTCTGTGTTAAAGATGCTGTCTACACCCTTCGTGTATGTGGATGCAGGCTCCTATGTCATTGCCTTTGTTTCACTTCTTGATATTTTGTATGGTTTGTCTTTGTCCTCTGGCATAAATGAAATTAACAGCCCAAAAAGTGCTATGAGGTTTGTGAAGATGGCCTTGTGTTTCCTGTGTTCTGACAGCAGCTTTGTAAATGGGGTCTGAGGTGAGGTGAGCTCGCCTCCGGTCAATCCACAGAGCCACCCACAAATCTTTAAGCAGCTTCATTTTTGAGTTCTCTTGGCTTGGATAGTACAGGAGTTTCTTAAGACCATTTCTGCAACATGGTTGTCACTTTTTTATATGTGAGTGTCATGTGTTGAATGATTTCTTTTTATTTGAACCCATAGGAACCCACAACCATTGTTTCTCTAGCTATAGAGCCTGCTGTTTCCAGTCTGTAAATTTCATTTAGTTTTTGTATCTGAAAGACAATACAAGGATTTTCTGCAGGATTATTTTAGAATTAATGGGACTTTATCGTTAATGTGGGTATGAAAAATGGGTAAGATGGGTTAAACTCTCAGAAAATGAGATTAAAAATCATAATGCATGAGAAAATTCAAGTGATACCGAGGAAATAAA